>NC_009391.2:152960-210884 GCF_000002875.2 Leishmania infantum JPCM5
TNTGTCATGTGCGCGTGTTGCCCGACCCGCCGCCGCCGCCGTGGTACGCATGGGGCGAGTACCAGTCGGAGCCGGTTGTGTTCGGTGTCATGGGGCCTAGTCCACCCGCGCCGCCGCCAGCACCCCCACCACCCCCGAGGTCATTGCCGCCGCCGGGACCGAGTAGTTGCATGCGCCCCACAAGGCCGCCGTTGCTGCTCACGGGCGAGTAGTTGGTCGCAGATCGCTGCGGGTGCAGCAGCTGTAGCGGTCGACTCCTGCTGCCACCACCACCAGTTCCGGTTGTGCTGCTGCCCATAAAACTGCCACAGGTGCAGCCTGGCCCGGCCGCTCCGCCAGTGGCGCTGCCGGCGTCGATGCGGGTCGGGTTGAGGAGAAGCATGTTACGCACCGTGAGGCATCCGTCCCGCGACACGCGGAACATCCCTGCGACGAGGGTGCGACGATCGTGTGAGATGCGCACGAGGCCGCCGCTTCGGGTGCTAGAAGAAAAGGTGTTCAGGTTCTGGGCTACGCTGCCATGTGCGCGGGCGAACGGGCCCGATCGAGCGGGTGTGGCCGGGGGGTTGCAGCCACTTCCGCGTGCGGGTCGATCTGCCATCGTGCTCGCCAAGTCGCTTGCGCTGCCGCTGTTCATGGTCATCCCCATGGACCGCGAATTCAGCGGAGGGGTAGTCAGCACTGAGGAGCAGGCACCGGCGCTGGCAGCAGCAGCGGCAGCCGAGGTGGCGGTTCGGCTCGCTGAAGAGGGCGGCGCAACTGATCCAGGAGAGGTCATCTCACCGCTTGTATCGTTCGCACTGACGGCGGTGCTGGGCGGCGCTGGGCCGACCGGAGAACGAAGACGAAATAACAACGGCGGCGGTGCGCGGCGGCGCACTGTGCGAGCAGTCGCAGCAGCCCCGGACAGAGAAAGCGGGGACAAGACCCCGGCAACAGCACCACCACCACCACCACCCATGCCAGTCACCGATAGACGCGCTGCGGAAGGCGGCTGAAGTCGGTTGGCACAAGCGGTGGAGGTCGCGGTGCTGAGCGACGCCGCTGGCGCACTGCCACTGCCGAGGCTGCCGGCGCCGCAGTAGTTGGCGAACCCGCACAAGCTGCTGTTGCTTAACAGCGGCGTCGCGTTCGGTGTGACAGCACCGCCAGCGGCAGCGGTGGAAGCGTAGCCGGCTTGAAACGATCCGTAGTGGAACATTGTCACACTCGACGGCGTCGAAACTGGTGCGATGGCTGCCGGGGTGGTGGCGCCCGCCGCGCTGTGGTGAGCCGCCGTCGATGCACCACTGCTGCCGGTGAGGCCCCCTTGGCTTTCACATGCGGCACGGTGCTGCTGGGCAGCGATAGGGTGGGCCGGCCGGCCAGATCGGAGCGGCGGTGAGGTTGTGGGCAAGACTGCCGGCAGCTTCACGTGCACAGGCGCGTAGGAGGCAGGATTCATGGGCAAACGTGTCGCTGCCAACTCGTGCAAGTCTCGCCTGACCACCAGCGTGCTTAGTCGCTCTCCATCTGCGTCCTCCTCGACACCGCCGTCGCCGTGCGTCGGTAAGGCGGATGAGACGAGGGTCGAAGATAGTGGGCTGGGTGCGCCGGGTGTGCGCGGCAGAGGCGCAGGCGGCCGCTGCACCTGCCCGTGCAGGGGCTGGTTGGTTTGAGAGACAGAAGAGGCCGTCTGCGTCACTGACGTGGTGAGTGATCGATCCTCTTGTCTGCTGACAGCTGGTGTGATCAGCACGGGTCTCGTGGCGACGGTCAGAGAAGTCGTCGCTGGCGAGCTTGAAAAGAGTGATGGCGGGCGTCGCTTCTCACGGCGCGGCCCTGACAGGGCCGCTGTTGCCGCCTTCATCGAGCAGCTCGGCGGCGTGCCATCGCTCAGCGGCAGCATCAGCGACCCCGCTTGAGACGACAACGTCTCGGACCCCTTCATGGTGGTGCACGCCGACAGCGTGTCAGGCAGCATCGTGCGAGGCAATCCTCTTGCTGCTGTGGTGGTGTTGGTGGAGGTGGCCGTCGTCATCATCGTTGTCAGGCCCCCACTTGCGCTGGGCTGCTGCCCTGCAGAGCCCCGCGATACCGCATCTATAGCGACTTTTGCACTCTCCTTCGGTTGCAGGGAGTTCGACTGCGCCTTGAGCGGCGAGCTAGGAGTGGCGCTCCTCATGCCAGTCATGGTGAGTGTTGCGTCACTGCCCGCGTTTACAAGGGGCGAAGAGCTGTACCGCGCGGCGGTAGCGTCAACGCCGCCCTCTGAGCTTGATTGGTCTTGCATTGGCGGAGCCGGCAGTGTGTCTTTCAGTACGCAAGTCTCAGTGATGTGCATGGAGATCGTCGACGCCGTTGCGGTGCTCGAAGAGGACGTTGCGCAGTCTGCCGCGCCATCGTGATCCAAGTGCGAAGTGGCGTCGGCGGCGTCGGGACTTCGACCCGTCAGCCGCTCTTCTGCGGCGGGAAGGAAAGGGGGAGAAGGACCAGGATCATTGCTGGCGTGCTCGCTGCGCTCGTGCGCTGTGGCATGGGGCACCCGCATCGATACAGCCCTGTCCTGCTGAGCTGCGTCAGGCCGCGTACAACTGTTGTGTTCTTCAGAGCATGATGGACTGGTGCCGGGTAGGCCATCAGCAGTCGGGTCTACGTATTGGAGAGGGCCGTCGCATGGCAGCAGTGATGAGACGAGCAGCCGCTGTTGTTGCTGCGCCAGTGCCGTCAAGGAGGACGACATTATCGCGGTTGATGACGACCCGGTCGGCGGCGACGGCTCAGCGGACGCCGAAGAAACGGCCGTGGATGTCATGGTGGCAGCAGCGGTGGCGCTGTGGAGCTGTGAGCCAGACATGAGCGGCACACCCTTTTGGCGAGAGCTCGGCGAGACGGAGAAACTCGCGCGCTGCGCTGATTCAAACAAGCGGGGCGAAAGAGAAACCGCGAGCACGCGCGTGAGAGATAGGAGGAGGAGGAGGGCGTGTGTGCGCGCGCGCACGACGCTTAGCTGTATAAATATATATATATATATATATATAGATGCCTGTATATATAGATTGGGTGGATGGATGGCTGCGATTTCTGTTGATAAGTCGGCTCTACCCGCTGCCTCCGTAGACCACGAGGAGGCGGACCAAAAAAAAAAGAGGTGGCCGCACGCGCGCGCACACGCCACGAACGTCTTGAAGGGGAGCGGAGGGGAGGCTGCTAAGTGAGCGCAGCAGCAGCAGAGAGACCACACACAACAAAATAAAAGAAACTCAATAAATAACGTCTTCAATAATGTAAGCGCGCGCGTCTGTATATCTGCGTGTCTACTATATATGCATATATATATATATGTATGTATGTATCGGTATCTGAGTGTGCGCCCAGTGAACGGTGCGCCACCGCTGCCACGACGCGTAATGCAGCAGCAACAGTCCGTCTCTCGCTTCGCCTCTTCGTGAGCACCAATGTCGATGCTCGAGCGAACGCTTCGCCCTCTGTGCAAGGGGCCCGGGCCCCGGGGGTGGTGGTGGTGGTGGTGGTGGTGGGTGAAGGGAGGGGAGGGGAATGTCTCTCTACCGTGTCGGATAGAAGCTACTGCAGTGCGCTCGTACCTTCACATGCACAGGCGCACACACACACACACACAGAGGCATAGAGACGCAGAGGCAGTCACAAACGCATCGACAAGCTCGGCGAGGGGAGAGACGAGGGAGCCAATATAGAAGCAGGAACGAAAGGAAAGGCGATGATGCGGAGGCGGGCGGTCTCCTCTCAAGCGAGCGCGAAAAGAGAGGGAAGGATTGGAGACGAGGCGGCGCACCCTCGCACACACGCGAAGAGCACAAGGAGAAAGAGAGAGGGGAAGAGAGAGCGAAAGCCTCCAGAGAAGGGCCTTCACTGCGCCGAACACACAAAGGCCCGCTAAAAGGAGGACGCGCCGTTTCCGTCACGTCGCACACACACGCACACGATTGTGTGCACACTGCCGTTGCCTTAATCAGCTCTCACCACGGATCGTCTTCAACCGAAAGCCAGGGGGTGGGGAGGAGGAACTTAGAGGTGGAGTGATCCCGTGAGCCAGCGTGCTTTTCTGCCCACAGCCGCTGTGGTTCCAAGCAGTGCGGTGTCACCGCCTTGTAGCCGGAGGGGGAGGGGGGACGAGTGCACGTATCTCTGCGTGTGCGTGCAACGTGAAAGCGGACGCGTTCCAAAAGGGTCCTGAGCGTGCTGGCGTGATCACGCTGGTGTGCTGCGTGGGGGCGGTGCCAGTGATGGCGGAGGTACAAGAAAGAGACGGTGCAAGGCTCTCAGGTGCTGATCGAAGTCAGAGAGAGGAGCGCTGGGGAGGCAACGGCAGCCATGATGAAGAAGCGCCGCCGCCCGCCACAGGTGATGTGAGCAAATGGTGGAAGAGACGAGAGTGAGGCCAAGCGCACACGCACGCGTCAGGGGCCGCGCAGAGAGAGAGAGAGGTGGAGGGTTGGGCACCCGAGAAAGCGCGCACTCACTTTCGCCACGAAACAAAAAGAGCGCCAACGTGCGACACCAGCGGGAACGCACTCGCGCGCGTCGTGTGCTACGGCTGGTGTCACATGCGTGTCCGCACATGGTGTGGGGAGAGGCACAGGCGGAAGTTGCGATCATAGGAGCGTTCAGTTGTTGCACTGCAGACCTCCTGCTTCGCTTGTGTGTGCGTCGTGCTCTTTCCGTCGGCGTGGATACAACCAACGCCGGCGTTGGAGTGGCCACGCAGACGCAGGGAGGGAGGGGGTAGTCAGTGCTTGTTGTTGGTGAGCATGGCCACAGAGGGAGCGGCGAAGAGAGCGAGATCAGCGAAGGACGACAAGAACGACCCTGAGAAGAAACTAACGCACGCACGTGGAAATGAACGGCAGGGGCGTGGCGGAGGAGAGGCAAGAGCGATGGCCAACACAGCCGCACGCATGAAAAACGAGCAGCAGGCAATAGGCAGACAGCGATGCGCTGTCGCGAGAGAAAACGCGGCGCGGAGAGAGGTAGCGAGAGAAGCGCACCCACCGGCGCATGGCACACACACACACGCACGAGAAGCCAAACCATAAGAATAGCGTACGTAAGGTAAGGGCCGAGGAAACGAAAAAAAAAAGGAAGGGGGTAGCAGGCTGCGCTGATGACGATAAGACGCGAGACGGCCTCAGAGAATACGTGTGAGCATGTCGCACATCTTCCCCTGCTGTTGCACTCCATGTCTTTCCGCCTGCAGATGATGCGACGCTGTCGTTGAGCGTCGCAATGAAGGCTGCACTGCTCTCTCTCTCTTCGTCCTTTGCGCGCTTCCTTCTTCCCCTCGCTCAGCGCATCCGCTCACGCGGGCGGAGGCAAGCGTGTACGCGTCTGTGAGTGTGTGTGCGTGTTCGAGGGAAGGGGGACAATGAGCGGTGAAACCCTCATGCGAGTTATGCGCGTGCTGTACCCGCGGACATTGCCCATCCGCTTCTGCCTCTGCACAGGTCTCCCTCTCCCTCCATCACTCACGGGTGCACCCATCCTGCTCTACGGGCGACGGAACGCCTCCATCCACACCGCGTAGTCCTCCATCATGGCACTGGCGGTACAGTACATGCCGGCCCCAGGGCCGGAGATGGTCACGACGCCGAGGTAGTCCGTCCACACAGACACGGCGCTCGTCGTACCGTCCATATGGTACAGCGGATGCTCCGGGCCCAGCAGCATCGGTTTGACGGAGCACGTCAGACGCTCGTGCAGCGGCCGTGTACGTGACTGCGCCTCTTCTTCCTCCGCCGCTGACGACTTGGGTGCACAAGACGACGTCGCC
Source organism: Leishmania infantum JPCM5 (assembly GCF_000002875.2). NCBI lineage: Eukaryota > Euglenozoa > Kinetoplastea > Trypanosomatida > Trypanosomatidae > Leishmania > Leishmania infantum. The sequence goes on from NC_009391.2 coordinate 158,749, forward strand.
GCCCCCTCCATCGCAGCGCTCACCACGTGGCGGTAGCGCAGCCCCTTCGCCCTCGCGTCCTGCAGCATTTCCGGCGTGAGAGTGTCGATGCCCGTCACCGGGATGGTCGAGCGGCTCGGCTGATGACCGAACGCGATGGCGACCATCACGAGCAGCTTCACGAAGGCATCTTGGCCGGCGACATCGTTGGTGGGGTCCGCCTCTGCGTAGCCCAGCTCCTGCGCCTTCTTCAGCACCTCTTCAAACGTCTTCTCCGGGTGCTCGCGCAGCTCTGTGAGGATGTAGTTGCTCGTGCCGTTGACGATGCCCTCGATCTTGCGCACTTGCTGGACGTGGCACATGTTCTGCAGCGTCTTGATGATCGGGACGCCGGCAGCAACCGTCGCCTCAAAGCCGACATACACCCGCGTCGCCGGAAACGACGATGTCGGGGTGCAGGAGGCGGCCAGCTCCTGCAGGGCAGCGCCATACCGGGCGAACATCACCTTGTTGGCTGTTATCACCGAGCACCCATGCTCCACAATGGCACGCTGGAGGTACGTGAAAGCCGGCTCTTCACCCACCGTCGCCTCGAAGATGACCTGCACGTCAGCGCGGAAGACGTCTTCGATGTCGTCCGTGAGCAACTTCGCATCGCTCGCGCAGCGGTCCGGCAAGACGCGACTTCTTTTGCGCAGGTCGCGCACGAGAATCTTTACGATGACGAGCTCCACGCCGCCAAGCCTCTGCTTGAGCTGCTCACGGCGCTGCTGCGCGATACTGTAAATACCTTGCCCTACGGTACCAAAGCCCAGGAGGGCAGCGCGAACGACCGTCATGCTTAGTGATGACAAGGATGATGCACGTGGCGAGTTGAGGTGCTTGAGCGGTTGCGTGCGTGTGTGTGTGTGTGGGGGGGGGGGGAGTCGGTGCTTGCTAGCGTATCGCTTCTGAGCAGGGAAGGTGACATCAAGTACGGCCGCCCGCGACTACGAAGACAGAGCGAACAACAAAGACGGTGAGTGCGGATAAGCGAGGATGGGAAGGGGTGGCGCATGCGGCTGCAGCGGCCCTCCGCGGCCACTGCGTAGAGATATGGAGAAAACCCCAAAGAGAAGGCAGAGGGCGGAGCACAAACACACACACACACATGCGCACGCGTCCTTGGCTAGCCGCAGAGGAGCGCTTCACGATGAAGCGGTGCCTCGCGCGAGTGTACAGGGGCAGCGGCAGCCGCGGGCTGGTGCACATGGGACAAGAGATGATACGCATCGTGGACGGTCGGGCAAAACAAGGTGCGGATGTGCCTGCGGTCTGTCGTTGGCCGGCACAAGCCTGCCCCATCTCTCCTTGCCACTCGCGCCGTGACTACGCCGAGAAGGTCACCAATAAAAGGAGGACGAGCGGGTGGCGTGGCGGACAGAAGTGAGGGCAGGAGACGAGTGGTGGTGGTGATCACAGCGGTGCGTTATTGGTGGCCAGATGGCTGTGCGGGCATGTCTGTGCGCCTTTCATGGGGCCTTTCCAAGAGCCTTGCGCATGACGTACGTCATGGCTGGACCCTCGCGAGCACAGCCCCATCAGAAGCAGCTGGAAAAACACGGAAGACATGCGCTTCCTTTCGCATTAGCGTGCCTCATTTCTCTGCCGCACAACGTGAGATCCAACGCCGCTCCACCCCCGACCCTGTCGCAGGCCGCATCCGCGTGGTGCGAAGCACCGGTAGACACGCGTTGCAGCAGTGCGCCGACCCGGTCGCCCGAGGAGGGCCCGTGCCCTCAAGCGCCGCCCACCCACCCCGCGCACCGTAGGGTGGCTCTCAGGCGCCCCACACCAGCAGGCGGTGCGAGGGCCGGGTGTGGCATACGCTCGAGTCGCGCGGACACTTTTTGCCTATCCGATGAGAACCACAAACGCGTTCACTGCCGCCGCTCGCCCCGGCGCCACGCCGTCCAGGACCCGCCCGCCGACATCCGCAGCGACGACTCGCTCTCACTCGCCCACGTCGTAGGCGCTTGGCACGCGCACCGCCAGAAGTGGCTCGGCATTCGGCCGGGATGGGGGCGGGGAGAGGGGGCTGCTCGGCGTCCACCCAGACCGAGCTGGACACACCGGACCCGGGGATGCCACGCGCGGAGGTGTTTGTGCCCACGTCATGAGGGCGGCGCTGAATGGTGAAAGAGCCGAAGAGAATACCGCCTGCCTTCGTCAGTGCCCGACTCTCGTGCCACACCTTTCACAAGTACAGACGCGAAGGGAGTATGGAGAGCGGGAGTCATTCGCGGTGCCACTCGCGGTACCACACGAACGCCAGCACATCAGCCCCGCCGTGAGAATGGAAGCGAAAGCAAAAGCACAGACGAGCACACGCGCAGACGTCGAGAAGAGGGGATGGCGTGCGACGCGCGAGGTATCAGAGAGGACCACAGCACGGCGGCCTGTGCGCACAGGCCGCCGTGTGCGTGCGTGCGTGCGTGCCGAAGAACAGAATAAGCGATAAGGGGAAAAGCTGGATCGAGCCAGCGACTCCGTGAATCCTCGAGCGCGCAGAAAGAGGGAAGAGAACGGCCAGTGGCCGTAAGACAAGTCAACGCAAGCGAAGGATGAGGGAGGAAGAGAAGGGGGCTCATGTGGCATGCAGGTTCAGGCGCCTGCATGTGAATGCATCGCTTGATGGAGAAGCGGAAAACATTTTTAAAAAAAATGGAAGGGAAGGGGGAAAAGACGCAAGATCGCGTGGAGCACCGCCCACGCCACACATGCGCATACGCGTCGTCGATTGGGAGCATCACGCGCATACGCACACACACCTCCCGCACGCAGTCGTCGCACTGTCGTTTTTCCTTTCCGCCAAAAACTGCTTGTGCGCGTGTCGCACCTATGTTCGTGTGATGGGGCACATGCCGAGAAAGAGAGAGGGGCGTGAGGCGGGCGTGAACATCTAGAAAAGGATGGAAGTAGGCAACGAGAGCAGGCATAGCCGCCACCGCCAGATGCAGCCTCGGTGTCACCCTCGTCTGTCGCCGCCCCGTCACCCTCACTTGGCTCCCACCAGCGTTGTCTGGGCCACTCCGCCAGCTACAGGCTCACAACTGGCTGGCCTCGCTCCCGCCGCACATCAGCTGCACAACGCGGCGAACCACCAACAGGCCCTTGTCCAGTTGCTCCAGCGACACGAACTCGTTCGCCTTGTGTGCCTGCTCAATGTTGCCGGGGCCGCACACCACGGAGTTGATGCCAGCGGCCTGGTACTCGCCCGCCTCCGTGCAGAACGACACCTTCGCCATCTTCGGCAGCTCAGGGTTGGCAGCCATGAGGGCCTTCACGACCGACGCATCCTTATTGCCGCCAAAGGGCTCGACTTCGCCGCGCTTCACCACGTCTATGCCCCCCTCCGGGCACGCCAGCTTCACGCGCTCCGTCTCCGCGCTGATAAAGTCCCAGATCTCCTTCTTAATCACAGATGCAGGGTGAGACGGCACGTTGCGGAACTCGAAGCCCAGCGAGCACTCTGCAGGGATCGTGTTTATCGCGTTGCCGCCGGTCGTGAGAGCCGGGCAGAGAGTCGTGTGGGTGATGTTGAAGCCCTCCTCGAAGGGGCCCTCGCGGGCGAAGCGATCACGCATCTCGAAAAGCTTCTGAAACACGCGCATCGCAGGCTCGATGGAGTTGTACCCCGCAGTCTGCAGCGAAGAGTGTGCAGCCTTGCCTTTGAACGTGATGTAGCTGTAGAAGATGCCCTTGTGCGCAATCACGAGGTCGAGCATCGTCGGCTCGCCGATGATGCAGCCCTCGCACTTCTTCAGATCGCTTCCCCGCTCGCGCATCAGCTGCCGCACGCCGTCAAACGTCGTCTCCTCGTCGTAAGTAAGCGCGATTTGCACGGGCTTCCGCGGTGGCGCACGCACCCACTCCGGCACAAGGGCAAGGCACACAGCAATGAACGCCTTCATGTCGCACGACCCGCGCCCGTAAAGGTTGCCATCGCGCTCCGTCAGCACGAACGGGTCACTTGCCCACTTCTGCCCGTCCACTGGCACAACATCTGTGTGCCCGCTCAGGATCAGCCCGCCCTCCACGCTGCCTTCCGCGCTTGGTAGCGTCGCCAACAGGTTTGCATGGATCCCATCCGCCGATCGCATCACCGTCACGTGCTTCACGCCGCACGCCGCAAGATACCCCTGCACGTACTCGATCAGCGGCAGGTTCGTGCGCGCACTCACAGTTTCGAAGCTAACCAGCTTCGCCAGCATATCACGCACATGTTGGAGGGAGGCCATTGTCCCTGGAGAGCAGCCGGAGTGAGAGGTCGATAGCGGCGGAAGCGTAATAGCAAGAAGCGAGAAAAGCAGTTGCAGAGAATGGTCGGGCGAATTTCTAAGAGAGGGAGGCAGGCGGAGGAGGTAGATTCGTTGAGAGACCATCTGAGATGCACGCGCAGGTGCTGCACCCCGCGCATGATCGCGAGTGTCCATCGCGTGGTATAATAGACGCCAAAAAGGAGGGAGCAGGCACGATGTCGCCCTCCCCCCCCCTGCAGAGAACCTTGTGGTGTGCGATGCGGACAGGTGCACACGGTCTCGTACGCATGCATTCCATGCAGTGCCACTCGATACACATCGGCCCATATCGTGAGTGCAACTCACACGCAGCAAGCAGATGCACATATGCCGCCGGCAAATTTCATCAGCCGCGCGGACGCAGCATGTTACTAATCCACATACACGCACACACAGAGAGAGCGACAACGCGGCAGGTGGCGGGGTTCAGAGCGAAGAGGAAGGCGCCGGCGCAGACTCACGCCCACGGGCACACTCCTCTGCCCTCCACTACTACACCATCGTGAAGCCCATGCTACCGTACGTGATCGCCAGCATCAGCTTTTCCTTGAGCACCGCAGCTGAAGTGTAGACAGGCAGGTCGATCTTGTTGAAGCACGTGTGCGCCTGCGGCAGGAGGTCTTCCTTAGTTACGGCCCAGCGGCTTATTGTGAAGGGCAGCGAGCGGCCGTTCGATCCCTCGAGATGGCCGAAGCCGCCGTGTGGCACCTTTGACGAGCCGGTCGTAAACTGCAGAAGGTTCGCCAGGTCCTCCTTGCTCATGGAGCCGACCGCCTCCCAGAACCAGCGCACCTGCGGCGACGTGCTGCTGTAGCCCTCGTATACGGTGTGCGTGCGCAGGTCCTCGACGTCGATGTTGGGCATGCCACTGATGACCAGCTCCAGTTCCTTCTCCGTGAAGCACTGGATCTCGCGGCGGGGGATCACCGAATAGAAGCCCTTCAGGAAGCGCAGCAGCTGATCCTCCGTGCGCTTGGTCATATAAAACTCGCACAGGAGGCGGACATACTGCTGCTTGTTCGCGTTCGTCACGGCCGTGTCCTGGCCGTTCGGCTCCAGCTCCGCCTCCTCCACCGAGCCGAAGCGGTCATAGTTGACGGCGAAGGTCAGGCCAAGGTCTGTGACGTCGTTCTCCATGATCCAGTTGAGGTTTGTGTACAGCTCCGGGTCGAAGCTCTGCAGGTCGGAGAAGACAGGGCGGTGGCCGATGATGTGCCGGTAGAACGCGCGCGTGAAGTGGATATCGATGGGGACGTTGTGCGCGATCGCCAGCCCTGTCACGACGCCCGCAAACTGGAAGTACTCGAGGTGGTTCGGGTTGACGCTGGAGAACGGGTTCGGCTGAAAAGAAATGCTATCCTGCGAGTGGATGAAGAGTGCGTACCTCTCGTCCACAATGGCCTCGGAGAGGAGCTGCAGCCACTCCCGCGTCAGGCCGCCGGCGTCGGCGCCTTCCTCGCCATGGAAGCGGATGTGCAGCTGGCCGCCAAATGACTTTACCTTCTGCAGCTCCTTGAAGCTATCGAGCAGGCAAGTCTGGCGGTTCACGCGCAGCAGAATGTTCGGCCCACGCCGCGAGCCCAGCCGCCGCCGGAAGTCCGTCAGCTTGAAGTTGAAGTCGATCAAGTTCGGCTCGTACTTGAGAAAGGCAAAGCTGTCCTTCAGGAGATTACCGTCCCAGTGCAGGAGCGTGTTCAGCGTCGTGCGGTTCTCCTCCAGCACCATCCGCACTGCACGCGGCAGCCGACGGTGCTGCAGCTCCTCGGCGCTCTTCAGCCCTTCTTCGGACAACCGCGTGCCGGCGGCCGTCATCCACTGCGCAGCATCCGGCCGCTCTGCCAACTCGCGCACCGCACGGTCCGACACGGATGACGGCTTCGTCGAGGCGTGCAGGAAGTGCTCCGTCTCTCCAGCTAAGCTGCTGCGACTGTCCGTCAGGGTGCGTGCGCTCGAAGAGGCGCCGAGCAGCCGTGACTCGCTCAGGTGGTACTTGCAGAAGGTTTGGAGGATAGATGAGACGCACGAGGGCAGCGGGAGGACCTCTTTCGGTGCCACGTGCTCCAGCAGCGTCGACACGTCGAGCAGGTACGCCTGGCTTGCCCGCCACAGCATCGTGAAGGCGCGCGGCTCGGAGCGCATGGTGGCCACGTAGGGTTCAAAGAGCAGCTGGATGGCGTCGCCCTCGCTGTTCTTGATGTCGAGCTTGACGAGAAGCGCCATGACAGTGTCGGTGTCGAATACGTAGCCCTCTGGGATGCTCAGCTGCTGCCATGTGTGGCGGCCAGAGAGCCCGCTCACGTTTGTGTCACCGTCTGACTGCGACCTCGGCGGGGCAGACGCAGTCACGCCGACCCCGGCACTGTGGCCGTTGCTGCTGGGCCTCGGGTGCAGGATCGCGTACACCTCCTGGCGGAACTCGTCTCGCGCCGCCTTCAACGCACGCACCCTGGCGTCGGCCAGCTCGACGAGCTCCTGCTCCAGGAGCTGAATGGGGCTTACCCGTGCACTGCTAGTGCCGCTGTGCAACGACCCGGAGGCGGAGTGTAGAAAAGGTGGCACGGCCGTCGCAGAGCCGACGCCGCCGCTGCCGGCAGCGGCGGCGTCACCAGAGAACAAGCTAACGCTCTCACGCGCCCCGCACTCTTGCAGACCGAACGACATGAGATGCACCACGTTCATCGAAACGTCGGACCGGCAGAGCGGGTGTCGCAGCAGCCGCATCATCGAGGTGACCGTCTCTGGCACGTTTTGCAGCATGAGGGCTGCCGCCCGCCGCGTGCGCTGCTGCATCTCCGCGAGCGTCAGGCGCTCGCGCGAGCAGTTGGCGCAGAGGTCGAACTGACAGGAGGAGCAGTGGAAGCAGTAGTCAAAACCCGGGTTGACACCGCACACGTTGCACACGTAGCCGCCATCCTCGTAGTTGGACAGGAGGCGGATGTTGGTCCACCGAAGTCGGTGCGGATGCCGCGGGTGCGCGATGAGAGTCTCCGTGAGCGGCTCGCTGGCGTTGGGGTCGGCGCCGCTGGCCAACTCGTTGTCCTCTGAGGCGGTCGACATGGAGCGCTGGCAGCGCAGAAGCTGCTGCAGCAGCTTGTCCAATGCCAGCGCAAAGCTGGGCACGTGCACGTGCTGCCGTGCGACTCGCCACAGTCGGTTCCACAGGCCGTGCTGCACCGCGCGTTGCTCAGCCGCGTCCAACGGGGCGTCAAGCGGTTTCAGAGTGGCTGTGTCAACGGTGTTATCGGGTAACAGGAAAAAGGCGGACACCATGGCTTGGTTCTGCTTCACGAGGGACACGAGGAGCGTCGTGGCGTCTTTGACGAACTGCCGGTTCGCGGCCAGTTCGCTCGCCGACAAAGGGCGCGAGAAGTGGGACGACGGGGTAGCGAGCGTGGACGGTGACGCGCGAGCGGCGGCCCTGGCGTTGGTGGTAGCAGTGGCGACCCTGCCGAAGCCAGCGGCGCTGTCGGGCAGCGCATCCTCCGCTGTCGACGTCGGCGTGGCTGCCATCAAGTCCAGCAGTTGGCAGGCGATTCGCACCGCCGTGCTTGTGTCGGACATGAGCAGCTGCATGAAGCGCTGTAGCTCCTGATCCAGGCAGCTGATGCCCGTCAGTAGGTTGCACGGCAGCGCCAGCGGCGCCGTCGCCCGCAGCCGTAGCAGCTCGATGCAGCGAGCAACAACATCCTCTGGCACATCAGGTAAGGGAAGGGCGAGCGGGTGGTACAATGTTTCCTGCACTGGCACCATGGACTCGCTCAGCGCTGCGAGCGACGTCGACGGCGCCGCCGCCGCGTGCGATCCGGAGGCGGAGCGCTCGGCGGCGAAGCCGCCACCGCCGCCGCTCGGCAGCGTATGCGGTGGCGGGGACAGTGGTGACACAGACGAGTCTGATGCCACCAAGTCCGCGGACGGTGGCAGCTGCAACGACGGAAACTGCGGAAGATGGTAGTGACCCACACCAGCGGTGCCGCTCGCAGCTGCCATCTGGGCACCGCGTGGCGGAGCGCGGCGCGCCATCGCGTTGCCGCCACGGTGCACGCCATGCCGGTGGTTAAACGTCATGACCTCACGCATCGCATCATCGTCGCGCAGCGGCGACAGCATGAGCCCGGGAGCGCTCACCTCCGCTCCTCTGCCTGGGTACAGACTCATGGAGTGCGATATAAACGAAGACGTCGGAGGCTCGAGAGCCTGCAGCACCACCTCGCACCGGTACAGCCGGCGTGCCAAGAAGAGTTCGTGGTTCACCACCTCGTACAGCGGGGTGGGGGAGCCGAACAGGACTCGCATGACCCCCTCGACCGTCTCCATGTCGCGCAGAGCCGGCAAGCTGGTGCGGATGCCCGACGCAACGGTCGCTGCCGTCGCCGCCGCTGTTGCACCGCTGCCCCTTGCGTCCCGCGTGGTATCCCAGGCACCCAGCATCCACAAGCGCGACTGGCGCTGGCTCGCCTGCTGCTGCTGCTGCTGCAGTTGCTCTGCCTGCTCGCGCTGGTGCTGGCGCCGCTCCTGCTCGCGCTGCGCGGCCTGCTCAGCCTCCTCGCGCGCCCGCTCCACCTCGGCGCGTAACTCCGTCGCCTCCCGCAGCACCTCAGGGTAGGAGCGAAGAAGCTCGAGGTCGCATTGCAGCAGAAGGTCGCGGCGTGTCTCGGCATCGACGAGGAGCAGCGTTTGGTAAAGTTCGCTGGCGTTGTTGTCGGCGCCTGTCACCCGCACCCACCGCGCCTCCACCTCCATGGCGTGCCGCTGCGCATCCTCCGGCATCGAGTTCAGAAAGCCCGGGTACAGACGGCTGCGCTGCCCTCGCACCTCACGCTCGTCGGCGCCGCGGAGCAGGTTCATGCTGTCGAACAAGATCTCGCTGCGGACATCTTCGGGCATCTCAATCAGAAACTGTGGGTTGAGGGTGCCCTCCCACGGCTCCGGTGCCGCTGGTGGCGCTGGAGCCGGAGTAGCGGCAGTTGCTGCGGCTGTGTTCGTCGGCTGCTCCAACGTAGCGGATGCTCTCTCCGCGGAAACCTGCGGCGGTAGTGACTCTGCCGAGGAAGTGGTGCGGGCGTTGGCGTCGCCCGCCGCGAAAAGAGCCAGGATGCGTGCAGTGAGCACGTCGATACTTGTATCAGCCTCGCTGATTGTGGTTGGCTCTGTCTGTACCTCCGCCGCGCCTGCTGTGTTACCTGCTTCGGGTGCTGGTCGCTGCGACGTGCCAGCGGTCGTGGGAGACGTCGCATCGAGCGAAGCGCTCTCGGCGGCAGCTGCACCCTGGGTCCTGGTGCTTGGCGCTGTGACATCCAAAGGCGAGCGTGAGTCGCGTCCGCGACGCATGACCTGGTCGCTCGGGGTGTTCTCCGCCCCAGCCGCCGCCGAGAAGGGCGATGGCAAAGTGGTGGACGACAGCAGGCGGCGCCGCGGCTGCTGCAACGCGGACGTCGGTGTCACGGTGGTAGTGACGCGCAACGTGGCAGGATGGTGCTGAGGGGAAGGACTGCCAGAGTCGTTGGTGGTGCCAACGCTGCGCTGGCGTACCTCCGCCAATAACCGGTACGCCAGGTCGGCGCTGCCGTCATTGCCGTCGCCACTATGCCGACTTGCAGCCGGCGCCTCCTCCTCGAAGGCGTGCAGCACCGGCAGCGGCGGCGTCTCCGTCTCCACCACGTTATGAGCCGCCAGCGGGCGCACTGCCAGCAAGATGGCGCGATAAGCGCACGCTGCAAAACTCTGTGCCCGCTCCATCGCCGTAGCCGTTGCTGCTGGGCGCCCAACCGGGTCGTCGTTGAGGTATGTGAGGCTGCCAGCCGTCTGCTGTGCCAGGCCATGGCTCAAGGCGCCGGAGTCGCCGCCGCCAGCAGCCATCTCTGGCGAATACATGTCCAGCAGAGCATCCTCGAGGTGGTCCCTCCCCGACAGCAAGTGCCCCGCGCCGTCGTAGTACAAGGAGGCGTCATCGTCGTCGTCGTTATCGTCATCATCTTCCTCATACGTCTCCTCTTCTTCGTCTTCGTCGTCGTCTGGGGTGCTATCGTCGTCTTCGCCGTTGTCGCCGTCGCTGCCTGCGTGCTCCTCCTCCGCGTGGCTGTCGTCGTCGTCATCGCCATCATCTTCCCCGCGTTGTCGACCGCCACCCGCGGCCGCCCGCGGGGAGCTCAGCGGGGACGGCACGAAGAAGCCGGACATCTCCGGCTGACTTCGGTACAGGTTCTCCACGTCGCCGTCCTCATCCATGTCGGCGCCGTTGTCGACCATATCATCGGCAAAGAGGGCGTTGTCGTCTTCCTCGTCGCCCTCCTCGTCGGGGCTCAAGTAGTCTTCGTCGTCGTCGTCCTCTTCGGCCGCCTCCTCCGCATCGTCGTCGTCGTGTCGGCGTCGCCGGTGACGCTCCATGGCCTCTTCGGCGCGCAGTGAGCGTATGACCGCTTCCTCATACGTCGCCAGCGCCACTGCGCGGCGATGGCGGTGCTCTTCCTCGTCGCTGAGGCCGCCGCGGACGACATCGTCGTGTGCTGGCACCAAAGACGCTTGCTGCGGACCTTCCGGCATGCTCGGGACAGCCGCGCCGACCATAGCGGGCGGCGAGGACAGCACTTGCGGTGGAGAGCGCCGCTGCTGCACGCTACCCTGCGCGCTCGCATTCGGCTCCTCCTCATTGCCGCCGCTGTTGTTATGAACAGACCGCATCCCACCAGCGCGCCTCAGCGGGTGCATGGGAGGCCACGTGTCGGTGCCCTCGACACCATTAGGCGCCACGGGCCGCGCCGCTGCTCCGTCATGTCCCGCACGCTCACCGAATCCGATGCCGCTATCGGCGCCGTCGTCATCGTCGTCGTCGCCACTCTCGTTGCCGTTGCCCTCCACGTCGCCCTCCTCCTGCTCCTCCTCAAAGGTGAGAAAGGCGTGCAGCGCATTCGCGTCCGGCACGTCGGCGCCCATGCCGTGCTCACCCGCAAGGCTCGAAGTGATCTCGAGCACATTGTCGGCTACGTGCACGGCGCCATCGCCGCCGCTGCGAAGGGTGTCACGAGCGAGCAGCGCCTCCAGGTGGTCGAAGGCATGACGCAGGCCGGGCGGCTCAGCCGCACCACGCAGCTGAGACGGCGGCCAGTCAAGCGTATTCGCAAGCTCCGGCCCATGTAAGCCAGGGTATGGGCGGCGCAAGGAGGCAGGGGCACCACCCTGGCTCATCCACAGACCCGTCCTCGACAACCCACGCGGCAGCCGATGCTGCTGCTGCTGCTGCATGTCCTTCAGCTGCGCCGCGTACCGCTTCTGAGACGGTGACAGCATCTCCGCCAGTTTGAACTCGCCCAAGGCGAGCAGCTGATGCGCGAGCAGCTGCAGCAGCGACGTTGCATCGCGGCCATGCTCGCATGACTGCAGCAAGCACACGCGAAACAGCAGATCAAGAAGGCCGAGGCGGCCAAGGTGGTCGAAGAAGCGTAGGAACGACTCCTGCACAGCGCTGCTGACGCCCATCCGCTGCTGAGTGGCCCGCTGACGGGCTGGCAGAGCCGCCGTCGCCGGCTGCGGGCTGCCACGCTCCAAGAAGCACAGCACATCATGCAGGCAACGTGTGAGCGTCTTCTTTGCGCAGTGCACTCTATCCTTCGCCTCGACCTGCTGCTGCCGGGCAGCCGGTTCGCTCTCCTTCGCCGGCGAAGGGGCCGCCGACGCCGCTGCCAGCGCTGCTGCTTCTGCGAGGCCGTCGCGTGTAGACGCAGCCACGGCTTCCTCGTTTCTATCTCGATCGCTGCCAACGGTGTTGTGGTTGTCAGCACCCACGACGGCCTGAGACGAGGCCTCCGCCACCGGCGCCGTCCCAACGGCGGACACCTCCACCGCCGCGACGAGGCAGCCGAGCGTGCGCACAACCACCTCCGATACGGCGATCGGGTCATGCGCGAAAATGGCGGTCGCAAAGTCCACGCTGCCGGTGATGTGGCCGCTAACACCGCCAATGCCGCCGCCGCTGCTGCTCCGACCCGCCTCCCCAAGTGCGGAGCAGAAGTACAGCGCGAGGGCGAGAAAGGGCGGCACAGCGATGACAGGCGGCCGCCGCGACACGGCCGGTGCGCTGCGGTCGCCGTTCGCCACGGATGTGGCAGGCCCGCCTTCTCCCTCTCCACTGACGGCGGCCGTAGCAGCTAACGCCTCCGCAGAGCTGACAGGGGTGCGACGGACGCCGGCAGTAGACGTGAGAAGCTCCGCGTACATGGCCGGCACTGGCACCTCAAAGTTAGGGGAGAGCAGCGCTTCGCACACGCCTGGAAGCTGCACCACGACGGCAAGCATGCTGGCGCCGTGCGTGGCGCGCCCTTGGCCAGCATCGACACTACGGGCAAGGTGCTGCACAAGGCACTGCACCCGCTCCACAAAGTCGCGCGACGGCGTCGACGCCGCACCACAGCGAGGTCGACGCGCCGCACGAGGGCTGTGGCCACGACTTTCGGCGGCAGTAGCACCTGCTGTCGGGGGCCGCGGTCGCACCCACACTCCCAGCCACGCCGCCGGCATCTCGCCCGTCGCCGCGCGCACCCATCGCACCTCGCAGTAGCGACGGAATGCGTGGTAGAAAGCTATAGGGTGGCGGATGATGTAGGGCTCCAGGTTTGCGAGGAAGATGCTGATGGGAATGAGGTAGTGGTGCACGGCGATGGCGGCCTCGGCGTCGCCGTTATTCGCCGCCCCTGCAGCGCCACCGTCGGCGTGCAACTCCTCCTGCTCCGCCGAATCTGCAAGCTGCGATGAGGGTACTTGGTGTGGCGCGCTGTTCGCTGACGGCACACACACATGCGTCTGAATGCGGGGTTTCCGATGGCTGAAGCTCTTCCGTGCTGTCGCTGCAGTCGCCCTGCCCTCCTCGCGCGAGGGAGAAGACGGCTCCACCGGCGTGTTCGCCGACGCACGCGTGAGCCGCAGGTTATGGGCAGACAGCGCAGCGTACGCCTTGTCGGTCAGCCGCCGCCCCTTGCGGTGCACCTGCACGGTGGTCCGTAGCACCGTCACCATGTGCTGCCACACGTCCTCCTCAAGGCGCAGCATGTCAGTTAGCAGCAGCCCGCTCAGCAGCATGGCCTTTTCACGGTTCGGGGGATCGATGTGGGTGATGTACGCACACAGCACCGAGAGCGAGTCGGCGCAGCCGCTGGTGACATCAGCCGACGCATCGCGACTTGATGCGGGCGCCGTCGACCTTCCAGCAGCCGTGTATGTGGCCGCTGGCAGGGCGGGTAACCCCGCCGGGCGGTGGGTGCGCACAAGGTGCATGCACGTGGTGTAATAGGTCGAGAAGCATGTCAGCAGGAAGTGCACCATCACCTCGTCAACGGCGCACTCCACCACTTCCACACGCGGGAGAGTGAGCCGCGCCGCCACCACCTTCGCTGTGGTGACGGAGGCAGCAGCAGAAGCCGGCAGGACTCCTGAGAAGGGCAGCGCGGCGGTGGAGACAGGCGAGGCCACCGGCGACGATGGAAACTGCGGGGAGGTCGAAAGCACTCCATCCAGCGAGCGGATGTTGCCGGAGAGGGCAGACAAAGAGACGCAGCCGGTGCTGCCCTGCTGCTGCTGCTGCTCCCTCTCTGCCGCCTCTGCGTCTGCCTTGTCGGCCGCCTCGTCGCGCAGCCGGGCGGCCATGAAGTCGAATGCCATGCGCACCACCTCCTCGCATACATCGCGACCGAACAGGGCGCAGTGTGGAATGATGGAGCGCCGCAGCGGATCGGCGCGGAAGTCGGCGCTGGTGAGCGGGTTGAGAAGGCGGTGCCGCAGCGGTGACCGTTCGCGGCGGCTACCGCCAAAGGCACCGGTGAGGTGGGTGAACACGCCCTGGGCTTCCTCGTCCATGTCGTCGCCGCCGTAGTCCAAGTCGCGCGGGCCGCTGAGGCCGCCACGGAGCTGCTGCAGCGACGACGACGATGGCGCGGGTCGCGCGGAGAGGGGCAGCCACGGCAGGCCCTCGCCTCGCAGCAGCCGCTGGTAGTTCTCCGGTCCCATGGCATCCGCCGTGACCAAAGCTGCTTGCGACGGCAATGCGCGCTCGCCAGCCTCTGCACTCGCGCCATCTCGGTTGCTGTTGCTACCCTCATCGCCCCTGTTGCCATGGGCAGCGGCGGGAACGTAGCCTCTCGTGCTGGGCCGCTCCCGCCGTGGCCGGTCGTCCTGCCAAGTGCGTCGCTCCACCTCGTATGCATTCTGTGGGCGGCTCGGCGCCGTGTTGGGGTCGGCAGTGCCCGCCGACAAGGGCACCCGCACCACTCGTTGCGATGGCTGGTGCGCCTGTGGCTGCCCAGTGCTCTGTGTCGGGTCGCTGGCGGCTGAGGAGCCGTGCGGGCGCACGGCAGCACGCCCCTCCGCCTCCGCCACCTCAGCTTCCTTCTCCTCCGATGCCGCCTCCGCAGCGCTGCTCGCGCCCCGTGCGGCAGTGGCGGTGGCGGGCATTGCCAGTGGGCATGGGAAGCCGTGGTGCTCCAGCACCGAGAGCACCTCGTCAAGTGCACGCTGCGTACCCGGTCCGAACGTGTTCAGGCCAAAGCGGTGCTCCTCCCCGTCCCGCCCACGCTGCCCATTCACAGGGACGACGTGCTGGCGGTGGCACTGGTGGCCGTTCCAGCAGAACGTGTTGCGCGTGGCGTCAAAATAGCTGCACTGCGCCCCCATCGCCTGCACGTGCGGCGCCGTGGCGGTCGTGCGGGCCAACGCATCGGCGACCAGCGGAGCGTCGCTGCGGACGTTCTGGAAGACGCTCAGGAAGCTGACAAGTTGGCCGTGCAGCGTCATCTGTGTACGGGCGTAGTAGCGACGGCGGCGCTGGCGGAACTCGCGCTGCGCTACCGCAGCTGCACCAGCGCTGGTGCCGCTCAGCGCCTGCTGGCGGGCCTCCTCCTCATGCTGCTCTGCGGTCACCTCCTCGATGGCCTGACGTACCACCTTCACGATGGCGCGTGGCAGCGGGGTCAACGCAAGGGCCTCCACCAGAACGACGCCGCGCAGTTGCGTCAGAAGTACGCCTACGTACTCGAGCAACACAACATTCTCGCGCACGTTAGAGAGCACACGGTTCAGCATGTAGGCCACCACGTACTGCTGCTCGGCCGCGTTCGTGCCCGTCCACATGCCCCACAGCGCTCGGCACGCGCGCTTGCGCAGGAGTCGATGCCCGGTCTCGCTCAGTGTGTCCAAGGGGAAGATACGGCCCGCTGCGACGTCACACACCCACGGCAGCGCACGCCCCCACTCATGCGCGACAGAGAGAGGTGCGCCGAGCTGCGAGCGCCGTGACTGCTGCAGACGCGTCACATACTGACCGAAGCGATCCTGCATGGGGCCCGAGCGTGGCGACGGCGCCCCGACGCGACCGTTGTTCAGGAGTCCAGCGCGGGCCCATGGTGATTGATTGAAGCGGCGACTGCCGTCGCCTGCGATGGTTGTGCGTGCCTCTTCGGCGCTGCTGCGCTGCACGTCGCTGCCCCAGCCCTCCTCATCGTCGTCGTCGCCTGCCGCCGTCCCCTCCCGCTCTCTCGGCTGGGGTGACGGCAGACGAGGGGACGTGTCCGTGCTGAAAGTGGCCGCAGCAGTCGTGGCCGCTGACGCCGGCTTTGCGGCACCGTCCCGCCACTCGCGTGCCAGCGCCTGGAAGGACATGCGGCTTAGAGTTTCCGGCTTGAGCTGCGCCACCGCCTCCATTGCCGCCACGTACACGTGCGGCACCATCGGAAACCCCGGGAGCTTCGGCCACACATCAAGGACGCAGTAGAGGAGCGACTCGACGTGGGTGCAGTGCCGCCCTCGCGTCCGCGCGTCGCAGCCCTCGAGGAAGTTCATGAGAAGCACCGCCATGTACACAAGACACCGCTGCAGTTGATCCTTCAGTGCTGCCGCGGCCGGTGAGAGGGACGCGGCTGCCGCCGCCGTCGCGGGGGTGAACGACCCGCCACCAGCTGCTGCTGAAGCGCGCTTCGCCGACTCCGCATCACCCGCAAAGACGAGGCGCGAGAGGAGAATCATAAACTGCGCTGCACGGGAGAGCATGTCGTGCAGTGGTGTGCTCTCGAACTCCGGCGCCGCCCCACTGCCGCCCGTGCATACAGCGCCCAGCACCGCCAGCTCCCACAGCACGCGGCGGGCTGCCACAAAGTTGATCTCCCTTAGACACACCTCCACGTTGACGCAGTTCGGTAGGTTCACTGCGGCCAGCTCGCGCGGGTCCAGGTCGAACCACTCGCACGCCGTGTGCACACGTGCGGAGGAGAGCGCGGCATGCCCACCTCCGCCGTCACCGTTGCCCGCCGTGGCACCTGCCCGGTTCTCGTGGCGCGGCTGTGGCCGAAACATGTGCAAGCGCTCCTGCAGGTCTGCTGCGATGGACGCCTCCTCGTCGTCCGAGTCGTGAGAGTTGCGCTGCTTTGCTCGCGTTCGCGACGGGTGCAGCTGCCGTGTGGACTCGTCCTCGACGCCGTCGCTGGGAGTGGGGCCCAGGTTGCCCGCGTCAGCGCTGGCGCCGCGCACGGCGTCCTCAAAGGCGGCCTGCAAGTCGTTCCGAATCGTACGGAGGAGCCCTGTGACGTTCAGCGGCAGTGCCGGCCGCGCATGGCCGTCGCGTCGGTACGGAGACAAGTAGAAGAAGTTGCGCGTCGGCTGATCCACCGCGCGGCGGCCAGTGAAGAGCGAGAGGAACAGCCACTGCTGCAGGGCCTTCGCTGCGTTGAT
The DNA here is from genome assembly GCF_000002875.2 of Leishmania infantum JPCM5. Taxonomy (NCBI): domain Eukaryota; phylum Euglenozoa; class Kinetoplastea; order Trypanosomatida; family Trypanosomatidae; genus Leishmania; species Leishmania infantum. The sequence continues at coordinate 175,773 of NC_009391.2, forward strand.
TGGAGCAAAGAGCGGTGTTGTGAGCGGCGCCGCACCGGCCTGCGCCGCGGCGGCAGCAGAAGCAGCAGCACCATCACCACCTCCAAGACCGCTGCCGCCGCTGCCAACCCCGTCAGCGGACCCGGCCAGCCCTTCCACAGCGGCCGCATCACCGACGGCGTCGGTCGCGAGCGCCGTCGGCGGCGTCAACGTCGGCAGCGAAGACGACAGGGTTGTACTGCTGTCGACGGAGTCTTCGGAGTCGGCGCCGCGGCTTATGCCGCCGTGGCTTCTGCGACGACCACCGTGTCTGCCGCCGCCTCTTGCGTGGGGGTTGGCCAACACAGATGGCACAACGATTGAGAAGGCGGAGTGCGGCAGTGCCTCTGCAGAAGCGGCGCCACCAGCAGCTGCTGCCTCTGCACAAGCCACTGGTCCGGCATCCGCTTGTTGTGGCACCTCTGCAGTCGAGCTGGGGATAGGCGATGGCTCATTTCCTGCGGCGGCCGCTGCCACGCCTACAGTCGACGTAGTTGCCTGCACCCAGGCCTCTGCCGTCATCCACGCCGTCGACGGCTCATTCAGCAGGCTGCGGCCGTCCTGCAGCATCGACTGAAGAATCTGGTCGCTGGCGTCCATGCTAGCCACGGCGCTGGTCTCCTCCTCGCTGCCGCTGCGACCCCTCATGGCCGCTGGCAGCGCCGCGGGAGTCACAGGCGCGATGGTGGCGCCTGCCTCTGCGTTGCGATCGTAGAGAGACAGGATGCCCGTGGAAACGCTGCTGTGCTGAGTGCCAGCCTGCAAGCTGCGCAGAAGCCCAGTTACATCGTCCGCCGTATACGAGGCACGCACCACGAGCGCGTCCACGACGAACTCTATGACCTCGCTGAAGACACTCCGCCACGGCGTCGCCTCGCTGTCGCGGCGTCCGGGGCCGTTGCTGCCTCCGCCGCCTCCGCTGGAGCCTGACGTCGACACACGCCACGCCTCCAGCAGCTGGCGCAGGAAGACTCCATCGCCGACGCTCAGCGGCCGCAGCACGGAGGAGATGACATCCTTGCAAGGCGACTCCGAGGTGTGGTAGTACACTCTCTCCACTGCAGCGGCCTCGTGAGCGCTGTGCTGAGCACCGTCATGGACATCCACGTCGTCGCCTCTGCCCTCCCCCGCAGTCTCCCCCGCTCTGTTCGGAGGCTGATGCAACGAGTCGTTCGAGCTGTGCCGCTGCGCCTCCGAGCCCGGGCCTTCCAGCACGCGCTTCATGGCTTTCAAACAGCGGCGCCGCATCGTCTTCGACATGGCGCCCTCCGCGTCGGTCATGGCCTCACCACCACCACCACCACTGCCGTCGGTGCCGCTGTCACGGGTCAGCACCACCTCCGGCGCGCTAATGAAGTCGCGCGAAGAGAAGTGCAAGATGCACTGCACCGTCGACTTGAGTGTTGCCTCCATCCGCGTCGACGGCGGGGCGCTGCGGAGGTAGTCGCCGAAGATGCGGGCGTGGAGGTAGGAGCCGATGGTAGCCTGGATGTAGCTTAGCAGCGAGCTGGCCCCGTCAGCGTTGCCCTGCTCGTACACCTGCAGCGGGTTGCCTAGACGGGCGCGGGTAAGCAGGGTATGACCACGTCGGTCGGTGGCGTCGGGTTCGTCCTGCGCTGCTTGCCTCTCCTTGTCCTCAGCGGCAGTGGTGGAGCCACTCGCCTCCGCGGCGTCCGTGCCGCGCAGCTGCAGCGGTGCGTGCGACCCCATCAAAGACCACAGCTGGTTTACTGCCAAGTGAAAATCGCGCACGGTGGACTCGAGCACCATCGCCAGCTCCTGCTGACTGGCCTGCTGCTCCGCACTGCGGCGACTCAACCGGTAGCGGCGTTGGTGGCCGTCCCAGTCCAACGCAGAGAAGAAGGCGAAGAAGTTGTTCAGCGTGCGGCATACCTCAATGGCCTGGACGAGGAGATGGAGGTAGTCGGCACGGGTGCGCGGGCCCGCACCGCTGCCACTCGTTGAACCGGCCACAACAGACTGGCCGGCCACGGTCACCTCATCGCCGTCCGCGGTGCTCCCAAAAAACGGGTGCGGGTGAGTGGCCCCGCCACGCACCGCCTGCGCAAACTCATGCGTCCGCTGACTTAGCAAAGAAAGCTCCGCTCGCAGAGCCGGGGCGAAGCGGCTGGTGATGAGTGGCGACGGCTGCAGCACCTCCGTCAGCATCCGCTGCATCTCCTTCACGGCACCCTGCAAGGTTTTATAGCTCACCTCCTCGCGCTTGAGGTGCAGGCGATGCAGCTCGACCATCCGTGTAAGGACGACGTCGATCGGGGCGCTCGCGTCAGCCGAGTGCGAAGCGCCGCCAATGGGCTGCGGCGGCCGCCGCCGCTCATTGTGACGCGCGTTAGAGGCCACGCTGTCGGTGCTGCTGGTGCTCGAGTGCGCTGCAGGCACCGGAAACGCTCCCAAAGGTCTCCTCCGAGCTGTCTTCAAGTCCTGGAGCAGCCGTGCGTAGGCGGCGCTGCTTCGGCAGCGAAGTAGCCCATGTTGACGGCCCTGCTGCGGGGAGTGGTAGTCCCCTTGTTGCTGCCGCTGCTGCTGCACAGGGTCGGCGTGGTGTGCCACCGATGCCGGTGACTCGGACGGCGATAGAGGGGCGTCGCAGGGCACCTGGCACCCTCCCTCGTCCTCGTCAATGGCAGCATCTTCGCTCCTATAGATGTCATCTGCTTCGTGTTTGCTGCACGCCTCCGCGGATTCGTCGAGCAGGGCCTCGATATCGAGCAGCGAGGCGGCTGACATCGCGGGCGTCACGGTCAGACTCTGCGTGAGGGCCGTGATCCACTCCGTGTGCTTCGAGAAGACACGGTGGGTTGCCTTGTGCACCGTCATGGCCTCTACAAACTCTGGAAGTACCATGCGAACCGCCACGGCGTTCACGTAGGCGTCTTCAGCGGGGACGTAGCGCACCAGTAGCTCCGGCGACGGGTGTGCAATAAGCAGCGGGGATGGCGCTGACGACGACGACGATGTCGAGCTTGCCAGCGGGAGTTTGCGTCGCGCAATGTTCGGCACGCCGTTCTCCTCCACCATATCGAGGGCAAACCGCAGCGGCGCGGCAGCCGTCGCTACATCTTCCGAAAAGAGGCGAGGTCGACGCGCGATGGCCAGCACCGTGTTCAGCAGGCCACGCTCGGCGAACAAAGGAACCATATCGCGCACATTGTAGTGCACGCAGGCAGAGAAGAGACGCAGGGCGGCGCTGGCGAGGGGGCCGTAGCGAGTCTGGTAGACGAGCTGGTGCAGGAGAGTGTAGAGGTCGCACTGGAATTTGGGCAACGACGCCTCGTACAGCGGCCCGGCGCTGGTGCTCGCCGCACTAGCATCGACAGGGGAGTGGACTGCTGCATCCGAGCCCACAGCGCCTCCAGTGCCCGCGCGACTGCCGGCCTGCTGGTCCACGGAAGCTGGCAGCGACGCAGACGCCGCCGCTGAGGCGGTGGTGGCAGTAGGCACCGTGAACAGCAGGTTCATCGGGTTCACGGAGATGTGCCCATTGCGGACAAGCATGCGCAGCACGTCGAGGCACGTTAGAATGGCGTCGTAAGCCTTCACTGTAATCACGGGCATCTTCGCCACCTCCTCCCTGATCCGCCTCCGCGACGAGGCGTCTGTCGAGCTCTTTCCGTTGTGCACGTGCCGCCCGCAATCACCGCCGCCGTCGCCGTTGCCACGCTGCTCCCAGTCGACGCCTGGCTCACTCGTGGCCCTCACGACAACCAAGGCCTCGTAGTCGATGCCGCCACGCGTCGATGCGTCACCGTCACCGCCGCTAGTGGAAGGCGCAGTGGTCGATTGAGCGGCGGCACCGCTGCCACTGACCACGTCTCCGTCCGCTCTGTCCTCTGCGTGCTCGCTGCTGAACGACGAGTGGGATGAGTCTTCTGGCGAGGACCACGAGCGTTGCGAGGCGCCTGCGCCAGTCGGGGGCGCTCGCGCCACCGTGACAGGAGTCGCAGCTGCGGTCCCGTCAGTGCTGGCGCTTGCCACGTCCGCGACGGCAGCCGATGAGACTCGCAGCGCCATAGGCGTCTCTGCTGTGCCAGCTACAGTGGCGTTGCAAGCGGAGACGCTCGTCGGCGCAGCCTGCACCGGCGGCACTGCCAGCACCGGCGGCATCGGCGGCAAGTAGAAGCGGAGGCATCGCGCCACAGCGTTGACGAGGCGCTCGTTGAGCTCAGCGACGATCATCTCGCGCCGGTTCAGCATGGCCAACGTGCGCGCCACAAGAGCGGGGTAGAAGGTGGGGTACTCGGCGAGGATGTGCAGCAGCTGCGTCACCATCGTCCGCCCTCGAGTCGAAACGCGAAAGCACATCGGCTGCGTCACATAGTCGTCGACCAGCAGCGCGTACTGCCAGTGCTCGGCGTACGTCGAGAATTCCTCGCGCTGGAAGCGGCGCCGCGACGGCACCGTGGCGTTGATTATGCTCCACACAGTGTTCGTCTCCGGCGCACTCGACGCGACCGCGTTCACGGTAGACTGTGCCACGCGGATCGAAAACCAGAACTTTGAAAGATCCGCAACAGCGCCGACCAGCGCGGCGTACATGCGCCGAGCCCGCTCCTGCAGCGCCCCAAGCCGCGCCTTCTTCGACGCCCGCTCCGCCTCTATCTCCTCCGACTCTCGCTCGTCGGTCGACAGCCGCGGCGAGCTGAGGGAGGCAACGAGAAGCGCCTCTTGGTCATCTTCCAAGATTTCACGGATCAGCGGCGTGCACGCCCATACCTCGCGAAAGTACTCCAGTGCGCCTGTGGACTCGACACTCACACGAGACGGGTTGTCCAGCAGCTGATACGCTAGCAGTCGGCACCGTGCCCACCAGAGCAGCAACTCCGGTGTCTGGGCACACTCCAGCATGCTCTCGTGGCAAATCGCGTTGGCGTCCTCCGTCTTGAAAGGCACACTGCTGTGCTCGCTGCCGTTGACGCCGGGGTGGCTGCCCAGCCGGGCGTCAGTTTCACCACTGCTGCTGCCGGCACCAGCAGCCCCCATGATACCTCGCGCGGCGCCGACGCCGTTTGCAGTGTTTCTGCGTAATTGGAGGCCGTTCAGGGAGTGGAGAGCGTTGCCCAGCAGCGCCGTCACGAAGTCGTTGACGTCGCCCGTGTTGTTGCCGGTGCTCTGCCGCGCCTCCTCGTTCACGCCGCCGCCGCCGTTGCTGCTTTGAATCGGTATGCCCAACTCGACAGCCTGCATGCGGCCTCCAGCGGTGGTGCGCGTCTGCCGCAGCGACGTGTGCGGCACAATCGCGGCGGAGGACGAGACACCAGTGGACGGTCCGACGCCTGCGCCGGGAGAAGACGCTCCAGCGGTGCTCTGGCCGAGGTGCTGCAACAGCGAATGTCGGCCCTGCTCGCCGCTGTCGCTGTGCTGGCTCGGCAGGTGCATGGGCGGGAGCTGGCGACGACGACCCCTCCGGTGGTACTGCGGCTGCTGCCGCGACAGCGCTGCGGCGGACGCGCCACTGCTGGCCGACATGCAGGAGAAGGACGACGGCGACGCCACTGGAGAGGGGGGTGATGGGGTCTCCGTCGTGGGATCCGGAAGGCCAAGCAGCGCGCGAATGTCACGCACGATATCGCTGTATTCCTCCCAGGAGGCGCGCAGGATATCGGCAAAGCTTGGCGAGCGGCCCCACCCCTCAGCGATCAAGCGGAAGACGGACATGCTGCACAGCACCTTCCTCGGCAGTCCGCGCAGTGCGGAGTTCAGCAGGAGCCCAAGGTAGATGGTGGACGGGTCCTTGCAGAATACGAGCCGTGCCGTGCACCCCGATACGGACGCGTTCGGCGGTCGCGAGCACCTATACGGCGCGCTCGTCGCCGCGATGAGAGTGAGCACTGTCTTGATATCGCGGTAGCCTTGGCGAACCTCTTCAAGGGACATCCGCGAGCTGGTGGCCGTTGCCGCTGCAGCAGAATCAGCGGTGTCGCCGATCTGCTCCTCTCGCGCAGACGAGCAGTGCTCATCGCGGCTTCCGGAGGCTTGATGCTGGCGTGCCTCCTTCCCCGCACCTTGCCGGCCCTCCGCGGCATCCGATGAAGCAGATGGAGGGCTGCCATAGCCGTCAATGAGGGACATGAGCGGCCTACCTGTGTTGTTCTCGTACCGCAGCACAGGCTTGCCCATGACACCCCACCACCGCGTCATGGCGCTCACGCGCGAGTCACTCAGCGGCGCCAGCGGGCTGGTGTCCATGAGGTGGAACAGCACGCGATCGTTCAGCATCGCCTCCATCATGCGCGGCACGTGGCGCACCTCCCAGCGTGGATCACGCAGCAGCCGCGTGTACCTTGACACAAGCGGAGCAAAGCAGACCGGCGGCAGCACCCGCGCGGCGTCGCGCAGCTGAGTATCGCCGCGATAGGGCGGCAGGTTCATCTCATCTTCGGCCGTGCCCACCTGCAGCACCCGCCATTCACGTCCGTTCGACTCAAACCGGATGCCATCGCCCTGCGCCTCCAAGGCGATGCTGTCGCTCGCGGAGATGCCCCATGGCAGCTGGCCGTTCTGCCCGTCCGCACCGAAGGTGTCGAAGAGGTGAACAAGGAGCTGCGGGTCCATGGTGGAGCACGAGGGCGAAGGGCGGAGGGCTCAAATGATTGGAGAGGGTCCCGCAGAGAGAGAGAGAGGGGTGGAGTCGCGCGCGACTAGAGTGCGCGCAAGCGTGTCTGTGGTCGCGTGCGCGTGTGTACGTAGCACAGATGAATCCGCCCTTGACCCAGGGAACACGACAGCGCGCGCGCCCGCACCTTTCGCGTCGAAGCACAACAGAAGAAGAAGTGCGCGCAAGCGTCCTCACATTCACGGCCACAGCAGCCACGAAGGTTGAGAGCGGGAGCCGGCGGGAGAAGGGGCCTGTCGAGAACAGCAGATGATGGCAGAAACACGGAAAGAAGACACGCTTGCGTGTGTATAGGTATAGAAGCGAGCAAGAGCACGTCTATGCACACGTGCCAGTGCGTGTGGGTGTCTCTGAAGGGGGTGCTGTCACTGAACCACACGCACACACACAAGCCAAGTGCCGCGACGTTCGCAACCCAAAGTGAGAAGCGGAGAAACAGAACCACAAACAATACTCGCGATACTGCGGTGCGCACTTTTGCTCGCACACTGCCCAGGCACGCACTCGACAGGTGGGGAGAGATCGAGAAGGAGGGGAGGGGGAGAAGGGCGCGCAGACAACCACAACCGCGCCAACAGAGACGGCAGGAATCACCAAGGACGGCTGCGCAACGAGAAAACCGGCGAGAGATCGAAGTACACACGGAATCGAACGGGGCAACGATGAGGCAAGGCACTGCAGACGCCACGGATGAGTACTGCACAGCACAAGAAGCTCGCCAGCTGTGCAAAGACAGAGAGAGAAGCCACAATAACAACAACAGCAAGGAGGGCCACGATCAATGGGCGGCGGCAGGCAGTGCTGACAAGATATACAGTGCCGATGCGCAACTCAAACGATCAACGCAACCACAAAATAAGTAGTAAAGGGCACACAATGCAGCGATGAGCCGCGTCGGCGTCGAATTCGACTGTGCACACGCAGATTCAGAGATTCAGGAAGGAGAATCAGCGTACGAGAACATACACACACACACCACCACCAGAGCCAATCCAGTCAGCAGCGGAAGAGATGCGGCTCCTGGCCAGTAGAGAAAGGGCACCTGTGCGCGTCAGTGTGTCTGTGGCACTTGCACTCTTTGCCTGGGGAAGAGGGGTGAACGCGCGCGCACGCCAAGAGAAGTGCGCACAGACACGCAGGCGTCACAGTGCACACAAGACGCTAAACAACCAAGACGGCAGCTGCTCTGCACAACGCAACAGAACAGGCACACGCGGCAGCGGCAGAGTCAAGAATACAGTGCGAGCGAGAGAGAACGATGCGGGAGACGGGCACACGCAGAGAGAAGCAAAATATGAAAAAAAAAAACGGTTGAACAGAGTGCGTGTGTTTGCGTGTGTGCGTGCGTGTGTGTGTGTGTGGGGGGGGGGGGGCTCTGATGTCGGGAAAGGGGGGCTTCTGTCTATGCATGTATCAACGTCTGTTCGGCTGTGATCTGCTCTCCCTCCCGCCTGTACGTGGATGCCGCGAACGTGACGTTGGAGACGTAGACGGAGAACAGCAGCAGCAGCGGTCTCGAAAAAAAAAAGAAGGCAAAGACAGAAAGGAAAGGAGGAGGTGATGCATATAGACGGGCACAGACAGAGAGAGAGAGAGCGAGCGATGGGATGGTTAGATGAGCGTGTGTGCGTGCTCGTGACGCTGCGAGAGAGCAACGACAGAGACGACGACGATCTCCCACGCACCCACACGCACACACCAACAGCAACAACAATAGCCAAGACAACAACAAAGATGCGGAAGAGATAGACAGGCCAATGAAAGAAGTGAAAGTCAGGTGAGGGTTGTACGACTACCGTGGACCGGAGGGCCATCGATGCACACACGCACAGAGAGCGAGACGTGTGTGCGTGTGTGGGTGGGTGGGTGGGTGGAGGGGGAGAGAGAGATGGAGAAGCGACAAGCGGGCGAGAGAAGAAAGAGAGGTGGTAGATCGAGCACGCGAACCGCTGAGCTTCGGGCATTCATGCAGCATACACGTCATCCTCGTCTTGAAGTGAGGGGGGGGGGGTAATACGAGGAGGAGGGGCAACGTATTGCGCGCGAGCGGCACACGGAGAATGTGGAGGAAGGCCCTGCAGGACGGCTACGCACCGCTTCTCAATGAGTGCGCATGCAATGGCGGCGTTGTGAGCTAAGCATTTGTGCGGAAGAAGAGCGCGCGGCTGCACGTGCATCTGGGGACCGTGTGCGCGCTGTGGCTGCTGCTCCTCCTCCCTATCCGCTTCGTCTCCTGAAAACGTGCACGACGACGCACAGTCGTCTCTCTCATCGCGCGTGGCTCTCTTTCCCTCCTTCCTCAGCTGCCACGTCACTCTCGCAGTATTCGAAGCGCCAGCGATGCTTCGCTTCGCGTCAGTGCCTCTGTTGGCTGTCAGTCGTTAAGTCCGCCAAACACTTTAGCTGCACGCACCGTTAACACTGCACGGGAAGTAGAGCACCATCATGGGCACACAACACCCAACAACATCACGATAGAATGATAGATATAGAAGCATAAGGCGCGCAGCACCATCGACACAACAGCCGGCAGTAGACAACGGGAGAGGAGAGGAGGGGGGTGCGGCGTAAACACATCGGCAACGCAATACACAACCCACACATCCGACGCATCCGCTCCACGCGCCGCCGACTGCCGCCCCCTCCCTCCTGCTCTTACTGATTTGTTTTGCTACATTCACTCGCCCCGCTGTTTTTTTTTCTTTGTATGTCCACGGGTGTCAGCGGAGGAAGGAGGGGGGCGCCGCTTCTCCGCCACCCGCCCAAGGCTGTGCAGTCGCCTCTTCTCTTGTGTTGTGTCGACGCCTTCACGGCTAGGCGGACACCCGCGACGCCCCTCCTCCTTTTCCTCCCCCCTGTTTGTTTTCCACAGTCCAGCGCCGCCGATACGCGGAACAGCACACGGAAGGAGAAGGACATAAGCGGCATTGCGCCACCGAAGCATCTCCTTCGGCTGCTGGCACGACTCGCACCGTAGCAGCTACGCCGAGAACAGCCACTGCCTTCGGCGCGCTACATTACTGCCATCACCCATAGTCATCAAGCCGCCGGCGCCGGCGCCGGCTTCATCCGCCCCGCTCCCACCCCTACGTTTCCGTGATCGTCCTCACACCGAAGCTCACGCCTGTGCTGTATCGGTGTCGAAAATGGTTGTCGAGAACGAAGAGGTGCAGGGAAACAAAGGCAGACCACGGCACTTGTGCGCTCCATTTTACTTGCGCGTCATGAGCGCCATCAGGGGCTGCTCCAGGTAGGTGATGGAAGGGTCCTCGAGGTGATCCTCCAGGTCGGCGATGCGGTAGTGCGCGAAGGCGTCTAGCGCGTTCGATACGCTCTCCATGACGCTCTCCGCCGACACTGTCGCCTCCGGTGCAAGCGTGTCGGAGTTCCAGCGCCCAAACGTCATCCGCTCATCCGCGGAGGCTTGCGACGGCAACGAGATCGTCTTGTTGCACGAGCAGCGATCCGCCGTCAGAGACGTGATCGCCAGTCCTGTCGGGGGCGAGGTGAGGCACTCGTTACTCACGAACCAGACGAGTAGCCTCGTGCTCGTCGGCAAGCGGGCCTGCAGCGCATCCAGCATCTTCTTCGTCAGCGGAGACACGCCGTTGTCCGTGAGGCGTTCGTTCGCGATGTACACGCCGAGCAGTGACTGCCCCGTCGTCTTGGCGGCGTACTGCACATGCGCGTAGGCGACCTCCAGCATTGGGTGCGGCGCCGTCATGGGCAGCGTGTGGAAGAGCGGTACAGCGTCGGACACGTAGCAGGTGCTCGAAGAGGTGCCGCTGGCGGCGCCGCAGCTCGTGTGTGGGCTGCTGGGACTGCCGCTGCTCTGCGCCGCCGCGCCAGCGTCGTCGCTCAGCCGCTTGCCGACGAGCATGCCCATGACCGGCTGCGCCGGGTACTTGTAGCAGTGGAGCAGCGCCTTGGTGTAAGCCTCTGGCGAGGCCACAACGCTGGTGGACAAGGCGGACATGCAGTGTGCGCGCTGCGATGCGCGGTGGATTGATACTCTACCGGAATGCTGGGGGATGTGTGGATGAGCGACTCAGGAGAGCGAGAGAACTGTGCGTGTGCAGTCGTGTGCGGAAAAGACGTTGAGGAAGGCGAAGATGGGAAAGGAGACAGTGCTGGCACGCGCCCGTGCATGCGTATGCACGCAGATGTGGCGAAGGCACAAGGAGTGCGCGAGTTGGCGCACGGATACTCACGTAGGAAAGGAGGGTTGATAATGAACTGGAAAGCGCACGTGTGAGAGAAAGAGAAAGGGGGGCGATGGAGGTGATCAAGCATGACCGTCGCGCTGACGGAGCGGAGAGCGCGACGGTCCTTTGCGAGCACCCCTGCCTCGCCGCTCGCAGCGAGTTGCGCACTCGCGCCTGCATCATCCCCACGAGCTCGTCTCTCCACTACACCCAACCTGTCCTCCTCTAAATTGCGCAGACACCCTCCGCGCCGTGCATACCTGCGCGGCTGTCCCCTGCGAATGCCCGCGTGCCTCCGGCCGGCAGGCGCGTACGCCTACTCGCTTTAGCGGCACGTCTGTGTCGGTGCTACCTCTTTTTTCCGGCGGTGGTGATCGTGGTGGGGTGTACATGACGGAGAAGGCAAGAACAAAAAAGAGGGGCGACACGACATGAGAAAGGACTAGACGGACAGGTGAAGGCCGCCGCCTCCCTCCTTCCCGCTCCCACCCCGAGAGAAGACAGTCATAACATAAGAGGGTGTTCGTGTGTGTTTGTGTGTGCCATGCGTGGTAGGCAGCGCAGGTGATTGGCGGTGTGTCGGTGGGCATCTCTCTGTGCCCACTCATCCAGCATGTCCGTCATCCTAAGCCACCGCCACCGTGTCGAGCGAGCGCACACACCAAAGGGAAGGGCGAGCAAGACACCGCAGAGAAAGCCGAGAAAGTTGAGGATCGACGGCGGATGAAGCGAGACCATGTTAAGGCAGCACGCAGCACGCGCGCGTGGATCCAACACCAACGCCACGCCCCGTCAGCTCTCTCCTTCTCTGTCTGCCTGTGAATGTCGGCTCGAAAACGAAAAACAGAAAGGTTTGTACGTACATGTGCACTGGACAAGAAGTGGACGAGGGGCGGCGTGACGCGCACACGCCCGCGTAAAGGGAAGGATCGCGAGCGAGCAAAATAGAAAAGTGAAAGCAGCCGAGAAGCACCGACTGCTCAGTGCATATACGCCACCATGCATGCACGCGTGCGCACACCAGAAGATAGAGAAATAGCGGCGGGTGCAAGTCGCGTTGTGACGGAAGGGTGGTGGTGATGGTGCCACGTGCAGGGGTGAGGGAACAGAACAGAAGGTGCACAGCGCACCCGTCACGGCCCACACACGCCCCACCAGCGGTCGCGCATACCCCTGGCATCGTTGGGCATCTCACCCACGCCCCGCCACGACATGCGCGCTCTTCGACGACGACGAAGTCGTCGCGCCTGCCGGCTTTGTCTGCGTACGGCTGCCCATCATCGACCGCGCCTTGGCCAACAGGCCCGTCTGACCCCTCGTGAACATCTCGTACGCGCCCGCCATGTTGTAGTCTTGCCCTGTGAGGGTCACGAAGTCGACCTGCCGCAGCGGCGCCACGCGATCCGGGCTACGCAACAGCAGCGCCAGCAGTCGCTTCCAGTAATTCGAGTCGCCGTCTGCTCGGCTCCCCTTGGCGGCTTTGCCGACGGTGCCCGCGCAGTGCGCATCCCGCGCGGCCGTCTTGCTGCTGTTACCGGCTACGGCTTCTATCTCCGTGTCCTCCGCGATCGGGTTGCCGTGCAGGGTGAGGACGCCGAGGTACGGCAGCGGTGCTATCCTTGCCTCGACAACGCGCCAGTCAGCGATGGCGTTGCCGTGCAGCCTCAGGCTCTGCAGCGGCAGCAAGCTTAGGTCTGGCAGGGACGATATGTTGTTCTGGGTGAGGTCCAGTGTGTGCAGTGTGAGCAGGCAGTTCACAACAAGGCGGCGCAGCACCGGCACAAGCTGATCCATCTTTGCCTGCATGTGGCAGCCCGAAACCCGAACGCACGACGCATCATACCGCGCCGCACCCGCGCCGCCGTCGCCTCCCAAGGCTCTGTTCCCGTTGCGCTGTGGAGCGCCTGCATCGCCCCCGGCGCCGCGGCCGGAGCCGTCCTCGTAGAAGGAGAAGCAGTGCCGTTGGGTCTGGAACTCGTACGCCTCCTCCTCTCCATACTTGTTGCGTGCCTTGATGAGCGTGCGGCTCGAGCCCGACTGTTGGGGTTTGGTGGGGTCGTTCTCTTGGTTGAGGAAGATGCCCTGGGAGAGCCGGGGATCAGCGGCGGCGCGAGGTAGTCGGTTGACGTGCACGTGCCCCGAGACGGGCGTCAGCCGTAGCAGCATCGACGGCTCCGTCGCCTTGACGAAGGAGAAGTCCAGGAGTGCCCATGCGTTACTGCACGCGTCGACGCGAGTGGCCGTCATCCCGTAAAACGCCTCGACGGCGTGGTACACCTGCTCGGAGCGCGCTGCCGAGAGGTGCTGCTCACGCTTACGTGTCAGGCCTCCCTTTCCCGTCGGAAGAGATGCGGCACTGCCCTTCTCGGACAGCCGCGTCTGCGGCGACGACAGCGGCGCTGGCGGCAGCTCGCGCAGTGTCTTCGGGGACGACGATGCGGCCGGCGCCGCGCGGGTGAGCACCTCTGGCACTGTCAGCATGCGGCGGTGGATTGTGACGATGAGGCCGTCGTCGAAGAAGATCTTGTCCTCGAAGAGGAGGTGGTCAGTGCCCCAGACAGTGCGCACGCAACTAAGCGGCTGGTTGCGCTCTGTGAACTGCTGGCCCAGCTGACTGTACGCCTCTTGCACCGTTGTCGGGGCCGGTGGCGGCGCTAACACCTCCGCCTCCTGTAGAATGTCCTTGCGCAGCTGGAGGTCGACCTCGATGGGGGCGATGTGGGCCGGGGGCGCCGTCTTGCCGTCTGAGGAGACGATCCAGTGCAACAGCTGGAAGAAGCGGTAAGAGACGAGCAGCTTGCCTTCTGTTATAGTGACGGCGTCCTCATACGCGATCGGGTTGCCGCGGGACGCAGGCCGCTTCTGCGCTGCGGTGGCGGCGGCAGCGGCAGCAGCAGCAGCAGATACCGCGGACACATCAGAGGACAGGAAAGTGCTCGACCTTGTGCGCTGCTCTGGCGGCTGCAACTGCACCCGCACTTGCTGCTGCTGGAACCAGTGCACGCCGTCGGCAGCACGTGCGGCCGCCGCGGCAGCGGCGCTTCCGCCGCCGTTGGAGGTGTGATCGCGTGCTGAGGTCGCCTTGGCAAAGGTTTGTCCTAGACGCTGCTTGTCTGTCCTGGTTTGTTGTCGCTGTGGCTGCGGTGCAGCCGGCGCACCGCGTCCATCGGCAGCACACTGCTCACTAGCGGCGGCCGCATCCTCTTTGCCATCCCTGGCAGCCCCGTCTGTGCTTCCAGTGCCGCCTACGTCGTTGTCCCCGTCGCCCTCGTCAGCGACGCAGCTATGATGGAGCTCGCGAAGCTTTCGGAATGAGTCGTACCGCTGCTGTTGGGTGATCCGCCACTGCTCTTGACGCTGCAACAGCTCGCGTGCACGCCGCTTCTGGCTCCTAGCGCTACACGCGCCAGCGGTGGGGGCCGGAGCAGCGGCAGCAGCGCTGAGCTGGTTTCCCGTGTTGATATTGACGCTCCCTCTGCCGCCCGCTGCGGCAGAGCTAGCAGCGGCAGCGGCAGCGGCAGCGGCGGCAGAAGCGGCGTCTACAGCGGCGATGTGCTGCCGCTCCGACATCTGCACCCATCGATGCACGGCCTGCATGTTGCTGTCGGCACTGGCAGACGGGTAAGGAAAGTGCGTGACCAGGAGCACCTGCGGGGAGAGAACATCGTAGTAGTCGTTGATGTCTTGTGAAATGATCGCCTCCGTCACGACGCGGCGGCCGTACTCCACCTGCTCGTACTCCATCTCGCGGCGGGTTGTGGGGAAGAGGAGGAGGGGGGCTTGATCGAGAGGTGCGCTTCACAGCTGGAGGGGTTGAAGAGGAAAGAATGAGCCTCAAGGGTGCCGACGCAAGCAGCTACCCGCTTTTCATACGCCAAAAACGCGCCAACTCGGAGAGGCAGAGAGGACGGACAGGGGGGGGGGGCTGCGTGCTCTGGCACGTGTCAGAAATCTTATAGGTGTACTAGACCTTGCGGAGAGAGGGAGAGGCGAACAGGAAGGAAGCGGGGAGAGAGGTTGGGGAAAAGATGATGTAAGGAGACATGGAAGAAGGTCGAGGATGACGATACACATCTGCACCAGCACAGCAGCCGCTATAGCAGCTGCGGAGCCGGTGCGAGCGAGCCCGCAGGGCACGTATCGTCTCTGTGTGGCGGCTGGCACAGGGCAGCTCACCAACAGCGCGCCCCGTCAGAGATCTGAAGCGCCGCCAAGAAGGAAAGGGAGGGGTCGCCTTACTCGGCTTCTCCCTCCCTGCAAAACCTTGGTGTGCGGGGTTCGCGCGTGTATGGCTAGGCGCAGGTGCGTGTGCGCGCATGAGCAGAGAGCAAGAGGGTCGGCGCAGACGGATGCACTGAACATGAGGTGAAGCCCAATGGCAGCGACATCATGAAGCGAAAGGATAACGAAGATGGAGAGACAGAGGGTGTCCGCTAAAATGGGCAGGCGAGCGACGCACCCGCGCTGGCACGTGGGCCCGTGAGAGCGGGTGCCTCGGAGTGTACGTGGGCGTCCCAGTGTCGATGCCTGGTTCGGCGTCGTAGTCCAATGAGCATCGATCGATCACACGTACACAAGGGAGCCAGCACGAGAGGAAGACGGGAACGATACAACGAAAGGCAGGGCTTCTCGACAGCGAGTGCATGGACCCCGACGCTCTATGTACATCCTTAGATCGCATCCGTGCGCACTGTTGCCCAACGAACGGCATACACATAGACTTAAATATACATTGAGAGACCACAAAACGGGAAGGAGGGGGGCAGCAACGGCGTGTCTAGGCCGTCTCACCACCACCACCACCTTCATCAGCGAGTGGCCCACACCCACACGTGCGTGGAGACGCGCGGGCAAAGAGGTTTGGAAGCGAGAAGAATAGAAAAGGAAGTGAAGCAAGCGAAACTAATGTACATGCTCGTCTGGAGGCAGCGGCGCAGCAGATAAGAAGAAGCGTTGGGAGGATGCTGCCGCTGCTGCCTCTATCCCTCACCAACTACACATCTACGGCTTGTCCACACCGAGCAGCGCACGGATGTCGTCGCCGTTCTTATACTTTTCCTCCATGGCTTGCAGCTCCTCGCGACTGTGGCGCAGCCCCGTCCACTTCGTCTCCACTGCCTGCATCTCTTGCCCCAGCAACTGCCCTTGCTGAGAGAGGTAGTCGCTCTCGTGCGCCAGACCGATCAGGCGGGCAGTGACGAAGGGGTGAGCGACCGTGACCGAGAGAGAAGGTGGAGCGGTGGTGGCGGTGGTGGTGGTGGCTGCGACGACAGCGCCGTCACCTGCTGCCGTTGCCGGAGCGGCAGCAGTGCTCTTCGTGGCCTCAGATGCCGTCGAGGGCGAGGCCGGGGACGGCTTGGCATCGGCTGCAGATGCAGCAGGCGCATCCTCCAGCATGCCCGGCGTGGGGAGCGGCTTCTCGGCCTCGCCCTCCTCGCCGGTCGTGATCAGCTGGGCCTGCGTTTGCCGTGCCAGGACGCCCCTCAACACCGGGTCCACCTCGGCTTTTCGGTCTGCCTCCATGTCGGAGACGTACTTCAGGTACAGCTGCACCTCGTCCAGCTCGCGTGAGACGTCATCCAGGCGCTGAGCGTGCGCAGCGGCGTCGGGGTCCATCGTGTCACTCGCGCGCTCTTGGTTCAGCAGAGTGCTGCGCTGCAAGAGCCGCATGCGGTCCGCCTGCGTGCATCGCTTCGCTCTGGCCTCCTCAGCCGCGTACACAAACTGCTCGTAGTAGCCCACGTACTCCTCTGCTTCACGTTGGGCGAGGTCAGCGTCGCTCTCCTCGACCGCCGCGAGGTGTTTCAGCAGCTTCGGCACGCACGCGTCCACATACTTGCCGAACAAGTCACCAGCCTGATTCCATCGCGTCAGCACCTCCTCGCAGCGGCACAGGCGCTCGCAGTGGGCCGACTGCGCCTGCAGCTGTGCATGCACCGCCGCCGCCTCCTTGGCACGTTGTTCACGCAACGACATACATTTCTGTGCGTAGCGGCCGCGCTCGCGTGCATTTTCAGCGATCTTCTCGAGCAGTGCGCCTACCTCCTCCCACAGCACACGGGCGGCCTTGTCCATGTCGCACAGGTGGGACCGCATGTCCGCGTCGGCTGCAGCCTCCGTCGCCTGCATGGCGATCAGCTGCTGCTGCGTCTGCCGAACGACCTCTGTCAGGGCACGGACGTCGTGTTGCACGCTGGGCAGCGCCTCCCTGGCATACCTATGCACCGCCTGCACTGACTGATGGCTGTCGTCGATCAGATCCACCACATCACGGCGAAAGTCGCGGGTGTCGTCTGAGTGCAGTGAGACGAGCGCCATGCGGGCCCTGTACAGCAGCAGGAGATCGTTCGAGAAGTCAACCTGCGCGTGCAGGTTGCGCAGGGCGGTGAGTGGGTCAGCCGCGTCGATAGCCTCCTCCTTCTGACGCTTGGCGGTCTGCACGCGGTCCTGCAACTCACGGAGAGCCTCCTCGGACTTCTTCAGCTCGCGCTGCGCGTAGTCGCCAGGGTTGTAGTGCAGGCGCTCGTGCATAGCAACAGCTGCGCGAGAGGGGTAGATGTCCTCCTCCGCGGCCGCTTCCTCGGCCTGCAGCACCACTCCCGTCTCTTCCGATTCGTTTACCGTGCAATCCTTGCGAGCTGCCGCTCGCTGCCCCCGCGGCTTCTTCGAAGGAGGCACCGTCACCTCGCCCTCGCCCGACCACGACAGTTGCCCGAGCTTGTCTAGCAAGCTCAGATGCGCCAGGTGCGTGTCCAGCGGCGCCAGCAGGTACGGCGATCGCAGCAGGTCGTCCAGCGCGCGCCGCATCGTGTCCATCGGGATCGCCGGCATCTGAGACATGACGTCTATCTCCGGCACCGGCGTGCGCAGCGCGTGCTGCTCCGCCACCTCAGAAGGCGTGACTAGCATGTCCTCAGTGCACCTGTAGGCGCCAAGGTACGAGTGCAGGTTCTCCACTGCGCGCGTGTTGTGCAGCGCGCTCTCCGTCGGGAGATCAGACAAGAGTGCCTGGAGCTCCTCCACGCGGGCGGACCAGTGTTTGCAGTGCGCCTCCACCTTCTCCCGTAACTCCGCGTTCAAGACGGCCTGCTGACAGCCATGGTACATCACAGATGCGTGCTCGATCGGGGGCTCCAGCCGCGCCGCGTCCAGCGCCGCCTGCGAGCTCCGACCGGTGAGAGGCAACAGCTTCTGCGCTGCGGTCAACTGCGTCGACGACAATGCAGAGCT
Source organism: Leishmania infantum JPCM5 (assembly GCF_000002875.2). NCBI lineage: Eukaryota > Euglenozoa > Kinetoplastea > Trypanosomatida > Trypanosomatidae > Leishmania > Leishmania infantum. The sequence goes on from NC_009391.2 coordinate 193,860, forward strand.
GCCGTCCGCGAGGTAAGTGCGCCCTGCCGCCGAGCGCAGAAACGAGACTGGTTGATCGCTGCCACCACTCTGCAGGTCATCGTAGCCGATGTGGGAGCGCAGCATCATCAGTGCATCCTTCGGCGGCTGCGGGACGAACGGCTTCGCTCGGTACCCGCTATGCGGCATGGTTGTCGCATAGGGCCGTCTCTCTGGATACATGAGGCGCTCGCGAATACTGGAGAATGAAGAAGCGATCGCCGGTGCGGCCGAGAGTGAAGGGGGAAGAGGTGTGGCGGGGCGGGCGTGCCGGTGATGATGAGTGATGTGCGCGCGTTTCTACCCACGCCTTCTTATTTAGCTTTTCCTCGCGTGTGTGCCCTCCTCAGTCGGCCGATCTTGCGTCTGCGTGTCTGTGCGTGCGCGTGGTCACTGCTGCTGTGATGGGAGAACTGCGGATCATGTGCGTGAGCATAGCGATGTGCGCTCAAGAAGCGCAAGAGTGCCACAGGCGAGAAAGAGAGTACGTGAGCCGAGAGAGAGAAAGTGCAGTGCACTGCAGTCCATCCTGTGAGCGTTGGAGATGGAGGAAGAGTGGGGAGGGGTACCGGCACACCCCTTCCCTCACGCTTGCATTCGCTGAGATGCGCCGTTTGAGAAGGGTGGCGGTCTTGCCACTCCGCAGAGACCGCCGCCCCCTCCCCCCGCACAAACACACACACACACTTCCATCCTCGGCGCACAAGGGCAAGCTAAGTTGCGGGAGAGGCGCACGCAAGCCTCGCGAACTTCACGAAGGATATCGCTGCGAGACAGAGAGTGCGTACCAGTGCATGCCTCTGAGACAAGAGTTGGCCAGGGGCACCGAGAGAGAGGGGGAAGGGATAGAAGACGCAGGCAAATCAGAGACGCGCATCAGTGCATCCCACACATATCTCGCAGCCCCCCCCCATTCCCCTTGCCCCTCTCCGCACGGCCCGGGCAAGTGCACGCAGCGTGTGCGGCTGCTTCATTCTTCGATCACCGTGCGCCTCCTTCTGCTGCCGTTGCGCATGTAGAAGCCCTCACATACACGAGATCGCCACGACGACGACAACGATGATGATGCGGTTCTGTCACATAAGAGAGGAAGGAGAGTGATAGCGTCTAACATACATGCAAGATGAAAAGAGGCTACGGGAAGACGAGGGGTGGGGCACACAAGGAAAAAGAAGGAGTGAGAGTACGAGGCCACCCACACCCCAAAACTCCCTCCCCCCCCAACGCGTGCATGCAATACGTGCGTATGCCGCGACAGTGACATCAGCAAGCGTATGCACGCACGCGCGCGCGCACGCGCAGACAAGTAGACAGGCGAAAGGAAGCTGTCACCCGGTTATGGTACATCACATGTATGAGCGTGCGTGAGCAGGCACGCACGCCTTCGCCTTCCTTACTCCAGCTCTCTCTGCATCCGCAGTCGCCGCCATTGTCAGTGCCTCGCACATGTGCGGCAACAGTAACGCGCCAAGGATGGAGGGAGGCTGAGAAGGCGAAGGCGTTCGAGAAAGCGGTGGTGGGCGTCCAGCTAGCTAGAGAGAGAGAGCGTCAGAAAGAAGGACACACACACGGAAACCGACGCCCTGCAGGTGGCACCCCTCTCCCTTGTACAACAGTGCCCACAACCTGAATGCACACCTGACGCGAGCCTAGCATGGGTCAATCCCGCCGTTGGCTCGCCTCCTCTTGCAGCTTCGCGATCAGCGTCTGGCTCAGGCGCGTCCCTGCCAACATCAGGACTCCAACGCGCCTGTTCACGCGCAGGAGGGCGGTGAAGTGCCGCATGGAAGGCAGAGAGATGCCGGGGTTGTGCTCCAGGTGCACCTCACGCACCGTGTGGTTCGTGGCTAGCGCGTAGCAAAGGCTCTCCGCGTCCGTGTTATCCAGGGACATGTTGTTGAAGTACACGACGCGGAGACGAGGCAGGTGCTCAAGGAGGTGCAGTACGGCGACAAAGCCATTGTGGCCGACGTAGTTGGCGCTGAGGTCGATCTCCTCGACGGAGTATGTGAACTCCGGCTGCACCGGGAGCTTGCGCATCAAGTAGCTGTTCGGGCGGCACTGCTGCGCCTCACAGCAGCGGGCGTAGACATCGCGAAGAGAGGGACCGTAGAGGGTGCCGCCCTCTGCCTCGCGCAGGGCCTGCTGAACGGCAGGGTCGCCCTTGCCAACCAGCTGCTCGTAGAGCTGCCGCTGCTTCAGCTGCTCGGCAGCGGCCGTGTCATCGTTGTCGACCACAGAAGGGCACGTAGTAGTACCCAGCCTCGCTGCTGCATCCGGGCTGCGACCCACCGCGTCGCCGTCGCCGCTGATGTCGGGCAGTTCGCTAGTGGGCAGAGCTGAGGCGGAGCAGACGACCTGGGTTTTCAGCACCTCTCCGGCGCCAGCGTCTGCCGCGGCGCTGGAGATGTAGCTTGCCACGAGTATGCTGCCACTGCCTCTCCGACGATAAATCGCCGTACGCGCCTCGATGCCGTCACCACTCTCGGAGGCGACGGAGGCGGGCGGATGGCTACCGGCAAGCGACGCCGCAGATGGGCCCACAGAGGCGGATGCGAGAGGAGCGGCGTCAAGCGGAGCCGTACAGGCATACGCCTCCTCGTGGCTACACGCAAAGGCGTCGTGACCGTCCTCCATAAACCCGCTCATGGCGTCGTCGGCGTCGCTGTGGTCGCCCGCCAGGCTGGCCGAGCCGCTCTCCCGCAGGTGGGAGATGTTGGTCACGCTGATGCGGGAGCTGCTGTTCGCGGACGAAGAGAAATCGGCATGCAGCGTGTCACGCATGCCGCCGCCTGGTGCGCTGAAAGCCTTATCGGCGGGGGCGAGCGCCGACGCCGGTAGCGTAGCCGTCACAAGCGCGTCGCTGGTCAGCGACGCCGTGAACAGGGAGGCCGAAATCAGTGATGTTCGGGCGGCTTCAGTGCCGAAGGCGCTTGCGCCGTCCGCCTCGGATCCCCCGCGGTGTCCGCCGTGCGCGTGCAGGCCGCCTTCGTTGATGTTGGCGGCAGACACGGAGCGACGAGTAGGCGCAATGCCACCTTCCTCTGGCGACACCACCGCTTCGACGCCGCCTTCGACGCGGCCGTCATTGCCGAGCGACAGAAAGTGAAGGTGACGCTCGCGCGTCGCGGCCACGATGCGAGGATCCCTGGCGGCGAGCATCGTCGGGTGCGGCGTGGCAGCGGCGGTCGACAGCGACGACGGCGAGCCTGGTGTGGCGCACTGCACCGGCTGCGGGACCGCGTCGCCGAGCTGCTTGTCGTCGCTGTATGCGTGTATGACGTCCTCCTCCATGAGGCGAATGTTTCGCGCACGGTAGCGACTGACACGCGCGCTCTTCTCGAAGTTGTTCTGCGGCAGGTACTCCATCCCATGCACAAGCTGCTGAAACACGTAGAGGTGGGCATCGAAGACACCACCGCTGAGCTTCGCGATGTAGAGTGCCGTCACACCCAGGTTGCCGACGAGGGTTGAGGCGATGAGCGACTTGACGACGCAGCCGAGGGGCTCGTAGGTAAACGTCATGGTACGCAAGCGCCCTGTGCGGCTGCCCATGAACAAGTTTGATGGAAGGCCCACCATTTTCGCATCCGGGAACACCTCCGCGACGCGGGCCGCCTTGAGCTCGCTGTACTGCTCGGTCGACATCACCTTCGGGTATCCCATGCGCGACACCTCCTCGACTTCGACGCACACAATGATGGGGCTGACCTTGTACTTGGCGACCCCAGTAATCTCCGCCGCGGCAATGTCGTCCAGCAGCCGCTCGTACACGCTGAGCTTCAGGGTGAGGCAGGTGATGGATCCCACGCCGACCGTCTTCGCCGGTGAGTAGTCGGGCAGCACCCGCATCGGGTACAACGGAGTGACAAAGACGATGGCTGCCTTGTGGTCGACGTACTGCAGCTGGCCGAAAGCCTCCTGCTGCTCGCTGAGCGGCGTCGTCGGGCCAACGTTGTGATAGGTAACGTCGACACCGAACTGTACCCGTCCCGGCGACGCGTACACCGGTAGAAGAACCTTCCGCACGTACCCCTCCAACTCCTCGGCGTCCGTGCACCGCGCGCGTAGCAAGTAGCCGCGCTGCCCGACAATGGTGCCGATGGCGTACACGTGGCTCTCCTGCAACTCGGAGCGATCGTGCAGGGTGTAGCGCAGCTGGAAGGAGCGGTGGCGGCCGCCCAGCTGGTAGGTGCAGCGAAGCTTGTCGCCAATGTGCAGCCGCGCCAGCCGCGTGTCGCCGTCGATGCTCGCGACGTGGGGGTCACGCAAGACAAACTGCACGCAATGCTTGCAGAACCCCTTGAGGTCCATGCCGGGAGCGGGGAGGCAGTAGAAGAGCTCCACCGCCTTCGACTTCTCCACCCACCACGCGTCCCCGTCGACGCGGTCGTCCGCGACTGTCGGCGCCGTCTCTGCCCGCTTGCCGACGTCGCTCGAGCTCGTGAAAGAGTGCTGCTCTGCGTGCTGGTAGCCGATGTTCGCTGTGGCAGGGCTCGCGCTGAGGCTGCCTCTACTCATGCTTGGCTGACGCAACGAGACGCCGGCGCCTGGTGAGCCCCCTGCCGCGGTGACAGGCTGCGGCGGCGACTGCACCACCGCCGCTCGATCCGTGTAGGAAAGCACTGCGAACATCGGCGACAATTCCGCTTGCGTCGGTAGCCTCTCGCGCTGCGCGAGCCCGACCGCCGTCCTGTCCAGGTCGATGAACTCGTACTCCCACTGCGGGGAGCACTGGATGAGGAGCTGGCCTGCCTGATGCACAAACTGCAGAGCAAACTTCCACTCTCGCCGCATGTCCCCGGTGGTGCTGTTCTTGTCTGACGGCACGTGTGCGGGCTGCTGCTGCAGTGCGGAATGTTGATGGTTTAGAGACCGTGACGAGCGCCGGTGCACCTGAGACGTGGACGTGAGGGACCCGCCATTGTGGTCGTCTGCGTCGTCAGAAGTGGTGGGGCACAGCACAGAGCTCGTCGCAGATCGCCGCGCCGCCGCCATCCCCATGCTTGCGGAAGCCAAAGAGCCGCGCTCTTGCATCAAGGCCTTCTGCACAGCCGTCGGCACCGCGCCGGCGGCTAGGTGGCCCCAGTGACCGTTCTTGCGCGGGATGGGCGACGTCATGGTGTGGGGGCCATGGAAAACCGGGGGAGGAGGGAAGGAAAGAGACGGCCTACGAGAGACGCGCAAGCTCACTGTCGGTGCGCAGGCCGAAATTCAACGCAGCCAGAGAGAGGGCGGGCGGGCGGGGGGTGTCCGCAGTGGTCGAAAACCGAAGGTGTTGAAGGGCACGTGGCCACCAGGAGGACGAGGAGGGGTGTGAAAAGTAAAGAGCGGGAGAGCAGGGTGCACGGGAAGTGGCCAGAGAACGACGGCGCCTCACTGATGAAACGCGCGCACGGACACTGATGATGGTGAGGTGACTGCATATATGGACGGGTGAGCGATAGCACCGCCGCGAGACACCGCACGCTCATTCCGTGCATTGTGGCAGGAGACGTCATGGCGTTGGGAGAACACAGCTATGCAGATGTGCGCGTGATTCATCGCGGATGTCAGCACCGCCATGCACGACCAAACTGACCCGCTCACAGGGGAGGAGGGCCGAGCGAGAGCGAGAGCGAGAGATATAGAGAGAGTACACCGACATGACGTGCCGCCGCCAAGCGTTCGTGTTTTACGACTTGGTTCACGACGAGCGATAATGCGGATGATCAGCATTCGCCTCCGTGCGCGAACAGGAAAAGACCGAAGAAAGAGAGATGAAATGGTGGGCACACCATGACGTGCTCACGCCCCGCACCGAGCACTAGGAGACGCGCGACGATCACTCCGATCCAGCGCGGTGAGACGGCAAACAATACGAGAAAGACACAGACAGCGCGAAGAGGGAGGAGGGGGAGGTGTGGCTGCAGCTCTTTCTCCCGGTGCATGAAGCAGCCGGCACAACAGCCATCAAGTGCGCCGCATTCGCCTGCGGCCATCATCGACCTTCCGCTGCTCAGCCCACCACATGTTGCTCCTCACCACCGCTGGCAGTGTACACAACAGACAACATCGTATCACGCAGCACAACGCTGCGCACGACGACGGCGCCGCCGCAGCCGACCAAAAAGCACCAGTCACTTAGCCGCTGGTAGTAGTAGTATGGCAGAGAGCCCAGCACGGCGAGGAGCACGTTGGGTGCGGCGGTGCCGTCAGGCGGCGGCGCCCCGCCGGGCGTGTTTGCCACGGTTCCTGGAAGGGACGAGCGCAGCATGACCAGCTGTCCAATGAAGTACACCCCGATCATCATCGAGAGACCGACGGAAATCGTCTCGGGCCGGCAGATGGCAGACCCGCTGAAAGACATCGTCACATGGAAGAGAGCCAAGAGCACGCCGCGGATCGAGTTCAACAACATCCACCCGTTCACCACGAGCGCCAGCGCAAGAACGACGTGAGTGCTGACCTCTACGGCAGTCACGGAGAAGGACACGGCGCCCTCGGCGTTGCGTCGACGCAAGATGAATGTGTTCTCAAGCAGCGTCACCGCCTGCGTGACGGGGTCCTGCGTAGAGGCCTTGAACAGCCACAGACTCGCCACTGTCAGGCTGATCTTCACGGCCGAGTAGAGCGCCATGGCCACCCCGAGGCCGGCGTACCATCGGCCCACCCAAGTCGCCCCGCGCTGCGCTTCACGAAGCATGCCCTCCACCTCGTGCAGCTGCAGGTACATCGACAGACTGAGGAAGCGTGACGCCGCCGACTCGCTGCGCAGTGTGCTGATGCGCGCGATGGCCCGCTGGCGGGAGAGGGTAGGGTTGCTGACGGCTGAGGTGGGGCTCTTGGGATAGAGACGACCGCCAGGTGAGGCGCCGCCAGCGACCGCGTGGGCGGCGTTAGAGAGTTTCTGCTGAAGCCATCCCACCGCGCCGCTGGGGCTTTGGTTCTGCGTCTGGCGCTGTGGCGCGTGCGACGGCGCTGACTGATTGCCGAGGCCGGTAGACTGCCGTAAGTCGCTGCCACCCAAAAGTCTCCCCTGTGCGGGGGAGTCGCTGATGCCGCCGCTGCCGTCAAAACCCGGATACGGGGCGTGGTAGGGGTTCACCGGGTCAAAGCCAGCGCCTGCGCTGTACAGAGCCGGGCTCTGCTTTGGCCGAGACGACGAGTGCCCGCGGTGCGGGCTTGGTGAGCCGGCAGCAAAGGCCGGTGAGGGCCACTCTTCATGCAGCACGCTGTACTGCAGGGCGGCGATCTGGCGCTGCGCTGCACCGTAGCTGTTTAGCACGTAGCATAGCTTCTTGTTGAAGTTTTGTTGTGCCTTCCGCAGGTCCTCCTCGCGTCCGCGCCAGTACGTGTAGGGCGCCAAGAACAAACATGGGGAGGTGACGGCGGCGTAGCCGGACAAGAGGCCGATCATCGCCACACCAACGGTCGCGACGCGCGAGGTTATGGCGCACACAAGCGCGTGCAAGTCCGCCGCAGCGGACGGCATCGCGTGCACGGCTTCAGCGACAGGGAATGGTCGCCGCGGCTGTTGTGGCAACTGCGCCTGTCCATCGGCATCACCGCCACCACCAGGCACCTCCACCTTCGCGTCGACAAGGAGTTCGGCGACACGGTCAGCGGCGGCCTCAAGGACGCCCTCTGCAACGCTTCTCATCTGACCGGCCTCCTGCGCCGACGATCGGGTTGCCGTGTCACCGCCAGCACCGGAAGTGCTCTTGTGTTCGATCTCCCGTGGCACGTTCAGCATGGTCGTGCGGGTCTGCAGTTGCGTGTACACTCGCCGCACGGTCGCGATAGAGGTGTGTCGCACCGCGTGCACATCCAGCGCCATCACGCGCGCCGTCCACACGCCGGCGCAGACGAGAGCGGCCACCACCAGCAAGCACACCAGCACCCAGCGCAGCCGACCACAGAGCCCACGCGAGCGCGTTGTGTCCTCGCAGTCGTGCCGGAAAAGCGAGCTCAACTCGGAGCGTGACCGGCTGCTAAAGCGGCTGCTGTACAAGTGACTCGCACCGGAACCCCAAAAGCCACTCGCGCTTCGCGATGACCTCCGCGAGCTGCAGAACCGCTTGCCAGCGGTCCGGCGGCCACTGCCACGGACAACTAAGTGGCGCAGAAGCGAGATGACAAAGACGGCGGGGCAGGCGACTAGCACCGTGCTCAGCAAGAGCAGCAGCAGCCACGTAAAAGACCGCGCGCTAACCCGCATGAGCGGATGGAACAGCAGTGACATCATCGACAGCCACGACGCCCACTTGCCACCCGCTCCAGCGATGCCGCTCGCACCGCCCTCAGCAGCCGCAGTCGAGGAAGCGGCCGCAGATGGGAGCAGCGACGCCTCTGCCATGTCTACGAGGACCGCGCTGAAGAGCGACACCGACAGCGCAAAGGTGCTGGCGAAGCACCACCGCACCGCGCTGGCGTCGCTCAGTGGCTGCACCACAACGAGGCGCATGAGAAGCTCACCGAAGTAGAAGAAGACGGCGTAGCTCGCCGCCACGTAAAAGACGCTCATACTGGTAATGGGGATGCCCACCTCTCCGCATCAACAGACGCACGCGCACGCGCAGAGAGGGGAGAGAGAGAGAGAGAGATGGCGGGCGCGAGCGGGGCGATGAATCTGCCCAAGTCAACGGCGCCACTCCACAGGAGAGATGAAAACAGACCAAAGAAACTACGTCCCTTCCGTGCGCCGGTGCGGCGGCCGTCTCTGGCGTAGTCTCCCCCCCCCTCTCCCCCACTGGGTGGTGGATGGATGTGAATGTGGGTAGTGGGTGGTAAGTGAGCGGATGGGTTTCAATAAAAAGACAGAGAATGAGGAGGAGGAGGAGCAGAAAGCAGGAGAGGGGGGAAGAGGGGGAAGAGGGGGAAGAGGGGGAAGAGGGGGAAGGAAGGAAGGAAGGGGCGTTAAGCAGCGAGTGACGTCCGACATCCGGCGACGCGCACAACCACCACCGACAGACAGACAGAGACGATGGGCAATGTGGAGGGGAGGGGGAGGGAGGCGCTGAGCGAGTGACGGGAAGAAAGGTAAGGGCACCGGGTGATAGCGGCGATGACGGTGGTGGTGGTGGCCCCACACGCTAATGCACCATTTCGCGAGCATAGAAGGTAAGTAAGGAAGGGAGAGAGTTGAAGGCAGGGAAGGGTTTCGAGCGTATCGCATCCGCATCGGCAGCCACAGGAGGCGGAGAGGTGAGGAAAGGGGGGAGGAGAGGGGGGGCGTTCCCGACGGAAGACGGAAGGACTGCCTCGCTTATTGTGTTCTCTTTGTTTTTGGTGGAGAGGGTGTACATCGCCCTCCACACAGCCGCACACAGAGAGAGAGAGCCGTGTGTGTGAGTACGCTGGAGGGATGAGAGGGGGGCCTGGAACCCCGACGCGCTCACGCGCATACGCTTGCACCCTCCCACTCGCCGCTTCCAAGCCCCTTTTTCGCTGCAGAAGCGCCTCGTCGCCGGCGTCTTTGCGCCCACACCGTTGGCCACGCCTGTCTGGTGGCACGGCGCCGCAGCAGCATCCGAAGCGAAGGGGGCAGCGGTTATCGCCTCCTCCGTCTCCACTACGGGGCATATCCCCGGCAGAGGGGCACGCTCAACCCCAAGCCTGTCACACACACACACACACACGCATACACAGAGAGACAAGCACGCTATCGGTTGGCGGTGGACTGGGGACGGTAGCGGCGCATGATCGCCTTCAGCTCCTCCTCGTGCCTCAGCCCTGCCACATCCGCCGGCATCGCAGCCGCAACGAGGTGCTCCGCCGGCACAGCGACACCTGTGACGGCAGGCCCAACGTCACCCCGCCCCTTCCCTACCTCATAGGCGTCCTCAGCGCTGCCGCAGTCTCTGATGGCGTCTACTGAGACGGTTGAAATAGCAGAGGATGTTGTAAGATGGTCAGTGGTCGGCGTGACTCGCGAAGGGCTCACGGTGATAGGCTCTAAGACTTCACCAGCGTCAGAGGATGTAGGGCGCATCGCCGCCGAAGTCTTGCCTGTTAGGTGCTGCTTCACGGCCGGCATCTCTGTCGAGGTTGGCAGCCGGCGCCTCGTATCTTGTGGTACAGCACTGTCGCTGTGGAGCAGCGGCTCCCCATGAAGAACTTCGGTGGTGCTGCGCAGCTCCGCAGAGAGCGCGGCCTCGTCAGCGGTCGCACGCCAGCACGGGACGCGACTGCCGCGCAGCTGCCGCAGCCACCAAGAGCGAGAATCGCTCGTCTCACGACTCGGTGCGACGGCATCCGCTGCAGAGATCACAGTATCGCCGTGTGCCGTCGCATTCTCGAGAGACCGCATCTCTGCACTGGCACCAGCAGCAGGACGGCGATGACGCACCACGCTAATCGGCGCGTTCGCGTCGTAGTAGGCGCGACGCCGTGCTTCGCCATCCAGGTCCGCTTTCACGCCGAGCGCAGCGCCGACGGCGGCACCAGCGCTCGCGATCGCTGCTGCCACGGTGTACAGCGCACACACAACGAGGCCCAGCGCCGCCGCAAAGCACACAACGTGCTCGGCGGTGGGCGTCGCAGGCGCAGCGCGGAGCAGCGCACCCGCCGACGCAGGGAGGACCGCGTACCGGCGCTCCATGGAGGAGCCGTAGAGCACGCACCGCCACCGCTGCCGCTCCCTCGAGAGGTGCGACAGAGGCGCCGACGAGCGCGACCCGCTTCGTGAGCTGCCAAGCGTGCTGCTGGCGTGTTGTTCGTCACCGGCGTTCGTTTCTCCTCGGCCCGCCACGCATCCCTCACGCGTACGCAAGCGCATCTTCGCCGTCATCCACGCGCGCCACCAGTAGAACTGGTAGAGGAGCTCGTAGTAGCCGTGCATAGGAAAAAGCACCCCATATTGCAGGAGGCGGCTGTTTGACTCGACGAAGGGCCAGTCAAAGGCTTGACAGCTGTCCAGCGACAGCAACTCATTCGCGGTGCGCAGCGTGAGACCCCACACACGCCACGATGGTGACCCAGGGGAAGCTGGCGAGGCATCCTCCCGCGTCCTCGACGTCCCGCCATCCTCACTGCACCCCTTCCCGCCCGCCTCAGTGCCACCCGCGGTGGCAGAAGAGGACGACGGCGCCGGTGCACCAGGTAGCAGAAGACTTGGAAAGGACAAGTAGGTGTTTGGGAACACCTCCCCTACCATCAGTCGCGTGTCTGCGTCCTGCGGGTTCACGAAGCTCCGGAGCGGGTGCACCACACGCCCGCGCTCCACGTGCGCTGCCGTCAGCGTCCGCAGCGGCACCCACCGCACACTCTCCACCGCGTGCGACGCCAGCTGCAGTGTTGGCGTGATGTCGCCCACGTGCAGAAACACGAAGCGTGCCTGCACGAAGCCGCGGCTGCCGACGATGCGACTGTGCAGCTGGTAGTCTGGCAACCGCCCGAGGCACATAAACTCGCGATGGTGCTGCAGCGGGAAGCCGATCTCCTCATAGGTTTCTCGGCAGACGGTATCAAAGTCGTCGTGGTCGTCCGGGTCACGGCGTCCACCTGGAAAGACGATCTGCCCGCTCCACCGTCTCGCCTCCCTGTTCGTCCGCTTCAGGAAGAGCAGCTGCAACGAGGAAGGGGCACCGGCGTCGACGAAGTCGGCATACGGGTGATGGCAGCGGTGGTGCGCCAGATACTCAAAGAACTCCAACGGGTCAGTCCAGCCGCCTTCTGCTGAGTCACGCGCGATCGAAGAAGAAGCGGCAGAGGCGGCTGCGCTGGAAAAGCGCGACGAGGTGCGCCCACTGCCACATGGCAACGACGCTGCACCCGATGCCTTTGCCTCTGTCGCGTCGGGGTCCGCATATCCGCGCCGCGCGGTGGCGACCCTGAAGGTGCTCAATGCCTTAGTGAGAGTTCGTTGCGTGTCATCGCCAAATCGCAACACCAGCGCGGCGGCAGAGCGGCGACTGCCGGGGCGGTACACATGCAGACGGCGCTCCGCGAGGTGCCGCGTAACCTGCGTCAGCAGGGCCAGGTCCACACCGGGTATGCCCGATAGCATCGGAGAAACGCGAAGGGGAGGCAGGGGAGGGGGAGGGGAACGACAGTACGATGCAGACGGAAAGGTAGAGCTGGATAGAGCGAAAGAAATATGAGAGGCGAGCGGATGGGCCTCGCAAGGGCACGGCTCGCCCTCTATGCGACCGTGTGTGTGTGTGTGTGTGTGTGTGTGTGTGTGTGTGTGTGTGTGTGTGAGGGCAACGGCAAGAGTGAAAAGAAGAAGAGCGATGAAAAGGTGCGCCAGCGGTGTGGTCGCTGCCGATGAAGCTTCCAAGCTCACCGAAGTACAAGGTTGTGGCCGTCGAGGGGGGAGGGGGGAAAGAGAGACGAGGGGGCACATGTGCTTACACAAACGGTGCGCCATCGAGGGTCTCATGACAGAGGCGGCGGCGAAGCATCGGTGGCTGGCCATGCGCACATCCCATCGCTGCGACCATTCTTCCCCACTTCCCTCACCGGCCTCCCACGCATCTTAACAACGGCTCTCGACCGCAAAGCCAGCGTCAAAGGCCAGGCCATGTGATCGGCGCGTGCTTGTGCGCGCGGCATGCGCGCGTGTGGCATGCTACGCTGTTCCTACTTCTCCGCATGTCGCTCCTTCTTTACCCAGAGAACATACACGTACACAATCACACACACACACACGCACACAATTTTAAAGTCTATGTCGATGCTCGCCGATCAAAACCCATCCATCCACTCATCACCATCACTGCCGCCATTAGCATTGCTGAGCATCAAACACGCGCACACTGAGAGAGATGAGAGGAAGAAAGAAGACAACTGGACAAGAGTAAAAAATCGAAAGTAGACAGTAAGTTGCAACGCACACGCGCACATGCACATCACGCACGCACGCAGGCACGCACGCATCCTTGAAATAAGCCAGATACACACATGAAAGGAGGTCATGGTCGCCTTTCCTCTATGTGTATGTGTGTGTGTGCGTGTGAGTGCGCCTGCGTCGCACATGTGTGCGCGTTCCTTTTAACGGATTAATCATTTTCCTTATAAGAAAGAAAGGGGGAGGGGAAAAAGCCTCCCCGACGCGCGCGTCCAACGTACACAGAGAGAGGGGCACAAGGCGCTGCACGCGCGCCGCCACACAGGCCTCCTCCTCATCGTCTTTTCCCCTCCCTTCCTCTCCCGCACACATAAGCAAATTTACCGAAGCACCAACATCAACCCAGACGCCAGCACAGAGCCGTGCCATCAGCGAGAGCGTCGGCAGACGTACAGCACGCTGAGATGGCAATCAGAGTCTCAATAAGGGTCGTAGGTGCGCACGCACACACGCACGCACACTAGTACGGTGTGAAGCTCTCGCTGCGCGGGGGGCCACCAGGGGCACCGCCGGGGCCGCCGTAGCCGCGGCCACCGCGGTAGCCACCACCACCGTAACCACGGCCGCCACGGTAGCCGCCACCACCACCGTACCCACGGCCGCCGTAACCGCGTCCGCCGTATCCACGTCCGCTGCGGCCGCCATCGTTGCGCGCGTACTGGCAGACGGCGTAGAGCTCCGGCGAGACCTCCTGCTTCGCGCGCAGCAGCAGGTCGATCAGGTCACGAATGGTCTTGCTGTTATCAGCCGATGAAACAAAGGAATAGGCGTCGCCGGTCTTACCGGCACGACCCGTACGACCTGCACGCGTAGAAAACACGTGCATCAATACGCGAGGGCGCAGGCGAGTGAAGGGGGAGAACACAGCGAGAGAGCACGCGCACGTGCACATGGGTTTGTGTGCACGAACACGTTCAGCACGCAACGCAGAGTTCGTCCACACGCATGTTGTTGTTTGGAGGCGCATGCACGCACACACAAGCGCATGCACGCATACGCGAAGGAATGCGAATATGCAACGCGCACAGGGTTGACTCATACAAGGCGCACGCACACACGCACACACGTGTGAGAGAGCGCAGGAGGAAGAGGAGTGTGGAAATATTGTGAGAGCGAGAGAGAGGGGGGCGTGAGAGAGGAGAGTAGAAAGCAAGCTGTTTCCTGCGAAGGCAGGAGAGAGCGTTAAACACAAGAAGGGGGGCAACACAGGCACAGGCACACTGCATGTATGCGAGCCGCCACAAAACCAAAAAAAAAAACAATGCGCCTGCGCCTGTGCGTATACCTATCGATGGGTGTGCGTACGTGTGTGTGTGTGTGTCTCATCAGCTGACCTGGACGATAAACAAAACAAAAAGGTAAGACCTTTTGGGGAGCAGAACACAAGAGGGAGAAGAGGTGGTGGTGGTGAGGGCGGGACGTGGGCCGCGTGTGGTCGCTGCGACGGGGTCACCCACGTATACAGACGTGCACCACACGCGTGCACACGGGTGTCACGCAAGCAGCTAGAAGCAAACGAAAAAGAAAAATGAACATGCTGCGCGTGCGCTTGCTGCTGTGCGGGGGATGGGGGGAGGGGGGCATTGAAAGGGGTGGGTGAGGGAGCAGGGGGGAAGGGGAGGGGGGAGGGAAGAGGGAGGGCGTTCTCGCCCCCCCCGTCTCCCGTGGATCGCGGCGTTTTGTACTGTGCTATAAGCTCGCGTGCGCTCGTCTCCTCTGCTTAGCGGAGGTGACGCGGCGCAGTTAGTTGCGAAAGGCGGTCTCCGTACGTGTGTGCGTGTGTGCGTGCGCTCTCGATGCGTCGGTGCCGGCGTGTGCATGCGTGCGCGCCTTGTTGACGTGCAAAACATGCATGCACGGGCGTCTGCATGGACGCCTGTGTAGAGGTGTCACTGCTCTTTTCGCGTGTGTATGTGTGTGCAGCCGCTGCTCTGCAGAATCTCTCTCTATCTCGCTGTGCTTGCGTGTGCCCGCCCCTTCAACTCGTCCTGTGGGCATCGTCTCAAGCTGGCTGCATCGTCCTTCTCTCTCCCCACTGTCCACCGCCTCTCGACCGAACCCGAGTTGGATGCGCCCCCTTAGCGCTTCCGCACGCGTGAGCGCACAAGGCACATGCGGCGGTATGTCCTATACGGTAAGGGAGGACGCAAGGCGTGTTTCAAACCGGACAAGAGGGAGACAAGTGCAGAGAGAGATGGACCGAAGGGCTGGATAGCGGGCAAGTTGCGGGACGAAGGACACAGGGCATCATGTGGTGCGTCCTTCAGGCCGCCAACACGCATACAAAGACGTTGGCCCCACACGCACGGAGCAGAGATTACCCGGAGAGAGACACAGGCTCGCGAGGAGCACCAAAACTCAGGAAGTAGTCTGAGTGCACGCATAAATGCACGCGTACTCGAATATGCAGAGGTGCGCACCCGCGCGTGGCCGAGTAAAGGCACACGCGCACACAAGCATCCACCGGTGCTTCTTCTCAGCGGGCAAAGCCCGCGTGTCTCCCACGGCACACGCACCGAAGTCATAGAGATGAGGTGCAGCACACAGAGACGCACACACATTCCCATGCGCATGACCCTCCATCGCGCTATCACTGCTTGCCTCGCTCGCCTTCCAAACGGCTGCGCGGGCGGCGTGCTCACGTGAATGTGGGCGTGCGTCGCGGGAGACTGAGAAGTGAGAGGTGGGGTGAGGGGTAGAGTCCGGCACGCCTGCGTCTCGGTGCAGGAGTGATAAGGTGGGAGAGGGCAAGGATAGGAGAAGGCACGACGCAGTCGGACACGCAGAGGGAAAGAGACACAAACGTCAACACACACATGTATACAGGCGTAGACATCGGTGCACATATCCATACACGCACAGCTGCATACAAACACCGTTTTATGTGCGGGAGGTAGGTAGAGAGGATAAGCATGTGCATGGAGGTGGTGGTCTGTACGCGTGTCTAGTTGTGAGTACATATGTGTGCATGTGTGTGTGTGTGTGTGCATGTGTGTGTGTGTGTGTGTGAGTGTGTGTGTGTGTGTGTGCGTGTGTGCGCGCACATGCGTGCATATATGTGCCTCTAATGTGTGCGTTGCTGCCCATCGCGCCTTCTCCTGTCACCTCGGGCTCCTTTACCCCGCCCTTGCGCGTTCTTCGAATCGGTAATCACCACTCATGCCCCGCTCCGGTCTCACAGACTGTGCGGGAGGAAGGGGCTGGGTGCGTGGGTGGGGCATCCGGCGATAGGCCCACTTACCAAAGAACAAACACGCCCGCTCGCAGACGCTAACGAAGTCTCACGCATACGTGTGCAGAACCGCCAAGCGCGTACTAAAACGAACAGCCGCCCCTTGCACACGTGGGAGGAGCCATCGCTGGCCTGCATCCCTGCAGCCCTCATCACGCAACATACATACATAGACTTACACATCGCGCCTGAATCTTTTTATGTGTGCGCGAGGCGGGGGGTTCGCCATGCTTAAAAAACGCCGCCTCGTTACGCACACACGTGCGGCCACACGATCGCTCAGACATGCCTGCGATCACCGAGGCGCTCTCGGGACGCAGGCACACTCACGCACGCGCAGAGGGCGGGGCGTGAGGAGCGCTCAGCAGCAGCACAGAAGCCCCCTTCAGCGCAGACGGCGTACCAAGGTGGGGTGAGGACACGAAGAGGTTGCACAAGGAAGCAGAAACCTATCGCTGCGTGCGCACACCATCATACACACACAAGGCTAGAGAGCTGCGCAGTAGGGAGAGTCGAGGACGGCACAGTACCATCGTGCCGCCGTTACGCACGTGCGCGCACACGTCCAAGCAGAAAAAAGTCAAGGCCAAAAAGAATCAAGTCGTTCAGCTGATAAGAGAAGCAGATGCAGACACGCACACACACACACATCGGTAGAGAGAGGTGGGAGAGGGAGAGGGAGAGGGGGAAGGGGGAGGGGGGGTTAAAGGCGGCTGCCAAAACAAATCGAAACGAAATAGATGGCCGCCCACCCCCACCCTTCCGCCACCACCACCACCCGGACACCTTCACCCACGCCTTCCGCAAGGTCTGGCTTTGCCTTCTTCCTTCTACCTCGCTCTCTGGGTTTCTGTCTCTCTCACGCTCTCACTCTCGCGCGCTCCTTGTCTTCCGTGCCGCCCACAGCAGCCTCGCACGGCCTTCGTTGCCCTTGTCGCTGGCG
>NC_009391.2:210985-238485 GCF_000002875.2 Leishmania infantum JPCM5
CTCTGTTATCATCGTGACCACAGTGTCATCCGTTAACGACTATAACAAGGAGAAACGGTTCCACAAGCTGACGGAGGAGAACTCCGCGCAGCCGGTTCGCGTGCGCCGTGGCGGAAAAGATGTCACGATCGATGTGACGGAGATTGTCGTGGGCGATATCGTGAACCTGTCGCCTGGCCTTGTGGTGCCTGTGGATGGGTTCTACGTGACGGGCATGAGCGTTGTGATCGACGAGAGCAGCGTGACGGGCGAGAATGACCCGAAGAAGAAGAACGCGAACGCGCCGATCATTTTGACAGGGACTGTGGTGAACACTGCGGAGGATGCGTACATGCTTGCGTGTGCCGTGGGTGAGCGCTCGTTCGGCGGCAAGCTGCTGATGGAGTCGCGCGGCGCTGGTGCGCCTCGCCCGACGCCGCTGCAGGAGCGCCTGGACGAGCTTGCCGACCTCATCGGCCGCATCGGTCTCGGCGCTGCGATGCTACTGTTCGCCTTGCTGTCCTTGATGGAGGGGTTCCGGATGCTGCAGCACGACTCGGGAGCTTCGTGCCGCCACTTCCTCGACTACTTCCTTCTCTGTGTCGCCATCATTGTGGTGGCCGTGCCGGAGGGTCTTCCGCTGGCCGTGACGATCGCGCTTGCCTACTCTCAGAACAAGATGCATGACGACAACAACCAGGTGCGCCGCCTGCGCGCGTGCGAGACGATGGGCAACGCGACGCAGATTTGCAGCGACAAGACAGGCACGCTGACGCAGAACCTGATGAGCGTGGTGCAGGGCTACGTTGGCATGCAGCACTTTTCTGTGAAGCGTCCTGGCGACTTGCCGGAGCCGGTGCCGCTGTCTGGCATGCGCGCGACCTCGCTTCGCCAGCTCAGCGAGGGCATTGCGATCAACAGCTCGAGCGAGAAGGTTGTGAGCACGACGGACAAGGAGGGCCACACGGTCGCGCCGTACTGGCAGTGGGTGGCGGACAAGGGCAACAAGACGGACAACGCGCTGCTGGACTTTGTGGACCGCGTTGCGATGACGGAGGCGGACGCACGCGACATGGGGTCGCGGCCGCACCAGCGGATTCGCGAGGCGTGCCGGCAGCGCGGGTTCACGATCTTCCCGTTCACGAGCGACCGGAAGCGGATGAGCGCTGTTGTGCGGCAGGAGGACGGGACGCTGGTGCACCATGTGAAGGGCGGGTCTGACCGTATTCTGCCGCTGTGCGACCGGTACGTGAACGAGGCGGGCGACGAGGTGCCCATGACGGACGAGGCGCGGGCGCGCATTGCGCAGCAGGTGAAAAAGTTGGCGGACATGGCGAACCGCACCATCGGTGTCGCGTACGCGGTGCTTGGCGGCACTGAGCTTCCCGAGGATGAACCGACCGAGAGCTTGGTATGGCTGTCCCTGCTCGGCATCCAGGACCCGCTGCGACCGGAGGTGGCGGATGCCGTGATGAAGTGCCAGGCGGCGGGAGTGACGGTGCGCATGTGCACAGGTGACAACATCGATACGGCGGTGGCCATCTCACGCCAGTGCGGCATCTTCAATCCCTACTACGGCGATCTTGCGATGACTGGCCAGGACTTCCGCAATCTTGTGTACGACGCGTACGGCGACGACGAGCGCATGGCGAAGTTCTGGCCTGTGCTGGACCACATGACGGTGATGGCGCGCTCGCAGCCGCTGGACAAGCAGCTTCTTGTGCTGATGCTGATGACGCGCGGCGAGGTTGTCGCTGTGACCGGCGACGGCACGAACGACGCACCTGCGCTGCGCCTTGCGAACGTTGGGTTTGTGATGCGGAGCGGGACGGACATTGCGGTGAAGTCTGCGGACATTGTGCTGCTGGACGACAACTTCCGCTCTGTGCAGCGCGCCGTTGTGTGGGGCCGGTGCGTGAACGACAACATCCGCAAGTTCTTGCAGCTGCAGCTGACGGTGAACTACGTGTCCGTGGCACTGACGTTCATCGGGTCGCTCATGGCGGGCGGCCATTCCTCGCCGCTGACGACGGTGCAGCTGCTGTGGGTGAACCTGATCATGGACACACTGGCCGCCTTGGCGCTTGCGACGGAGGAGCCGAGCGAGGAGTGCCTGAAGCGGCAGCCCATTCACCGCAAGGCACCGCTGGTTTCGCGCCGCATGCACATGACGATATTCAGTGTAGCAGCTTACATGCTGGGCCTAACCCTAAGCTTGCAGGCGTACGCACACGTCTGGTTCAAGGCGGGGCCGCTCGACGGCGTGGAGCACAGCACAATCGTCTTCAACGTGTTTGTGTTCGGCTCGGTGCTGCACATGTTCAACTGCCGCAAGCTGTACGATGAGCTGAACGTGCTGGAGGGTATTTGGTCCCGCTCAGCACCCTGTATCGGCGTCATCAGCTTCTGCTTTTTCTTTCAGATTATCGCCGTGCAGGCGCTCGGCGGATTCATGAAGGTCACCGCCCTTCGGTCGGAGGAGTGGCTTGCGTGCGTGATCCTCGCCACCGGTGTGCTCTTCACCGGCTTCGTATCGCGGCTCATCCCTGTTTGCGAGCCGCAGTTTGAGAAGACCTTCGACGGAAGCATGCTCGACGAGGACGCCAAGGCAATGCTGGCGAGGCTCGACAGCGCGGTAACCAAGGCGCAGGCGGCGACTGACGAGTTTAAGGAGGGCATCTACCTTGAGAAGGCGCGTCGGCTTCGAGCGCGTGCCCTGTGGAGTGAGGCACGCCACCACCATCTCAACGTGAGCCGTATCGTCAACGCGTTCCGCCGCAGAAGGGCGGAGCGGATCGAGGAGGGTAGTCTCTTGAGCGTCATGTAGGCGTAGGCGAAGAGGAGAGAGGGCAGGCGCGGCACGCGTGTGGCTCATGACGCCCTCTCCTCTCTCCTCAGCGACACCGTTGTTTTTCTCTCCTGTGCTCCCCAGAGAAGGAGTCTCTCCCTCCCTCCGTGGGCACACACACACACACACACACACACACACACACATCTGTCGACGCGTAAGCAGGCTCATCTGTCTATGTATTGGTGACTTTGTTCGCTTGCCCTGCATCTTCGGTGCAAGTCTGCATTTAGGAAGAGGCGTACGTTACCACCGCGACAGGCCTGCCAAGGCACTCGGTCCCCCGGGCTTTCAGCACCCCAGCGCAGCAGGCGTAAAGGAGTCACGGCGCTGGCGCCTCCGTGCCAATACGCCACGGCGCGGCACGCGGATAGGTGTGTAGGCCCTCTTTCCCCAGTTCTAAAGGACAAGGCTGCGGCAGCTGCGCCCTGGCTTTTCTGCCATGTCTCCACTCGACGGATGCACCCCACGCGTGGCCACACGGTTAAGGGTTACCTGGTTGCACGGGGGTTTTCGATCAGGTGCCGGACGGCGTCGCCCACCAGCCCTCGCGTTATTGGGATGGGTGCCGGCTCGCGCCGCCGGGTGCGGGACGGGAAAGGGACGACGCGACCGGGCCAGGGCCATCCCAAATGGCGGGCCGAGCGACGGATGCTCGACGCGCGCAAGGGACAACGGCACGCCGACAGGGCACAGCGCAGACGGGGCCACTGGGATTTCACTGGATGACCCCGCGCTGTCCGGCTGCTTTGTCCGCGGCCGGGGCACCGTCGCCACGGCGCCTTGTGGCCAGCCGCGCTGCCCAGCCCCCCGCCCCACTCTGAGGAGGAGGGTGGGCGGGTCGCCCATGCCGCCACACACCGCCACAACGCCCCCGCCCGCGATACGCTAAAATCACCCCCCGATAGCAACCACCACCGAGAAAGCCGCCCCATCTGGCATCACCGCTGGTAGACCATTCTGGGCGACAAGACTGGCACCATCGGGGGCAGCCCTCGAGACGGTGCCCCGCCCGTCGCCGGAGCATTTCCCCCTACCGAGCACGCCCGCGAAACCGCACCAAGGAACCAGCCTTGAGGGACGGATGCGGCCCCGCAACGCCCCCACCCCCAGCGACCCCCGATCACGGGCACGCATCTTGGCTACCCATGCCCGCGTGCACTGCGCGCACGAGTGGTGGGACAAGTTGGCCGCCACCTCAGCGCGATAAAGCAGGCAAAGGTGTTGGCGGAGGTCGGCGCAGCGTTCGGCCGCCCCCCCCCTCGCGCCCCACGGCGTTTTACGGAGACCCTGCGCTACGCCCTTCCAACCGCCCGAAATAGGCGGGCCCGGGATGTTACCCTACAAAGTCCACTGGGGCCCCGCCATCGGCCTTGACGAGATTTACTGTGAGGGTGCCAAAGCCCTACAGATGCACGGCGGGGAGGGCGCACCGCTGCACATCCACGGCCGGAGCGTCACCACCAGCCGCGCCGCTGCCGCAATGAAGGGTGGAGCGGGGCGCATTTTGCCCCCTCTGAAGCTGCACATGCCGGGTGCTGGCCGTGCGCCCTGCCGTCCCTGCGGCGCTGGCTGGCAATACCCGCAGTTTACTCGAGCGCATGATCCCGCGACGGCTTGACGACCGCGTGGGAAGACAAGCACCAGCTGCAGCCGCCCGGCCTCCGTCCCTGCCGACCCGCGGTGAGCCTCCCTGAGCCTGCTCCCCTCTTCCTCCCACAAAGCAGCCCGGCACCAAGAAAGGGGCTGTGGTAGAGATCCTCTTTCGGGTACGTGCGTGCAATAAGGCGCTGCAGCTGGCCGCGATACTGTGCAACGAAGAGCCCGCACCTCGTTTCGAAGGAATTCGCAGCGCCTCAGCTCCCAGCGCCCCCCCCCCCTCCCCCCAGAGGGCGGATTCTAGCGCGACCTGCGTGGCATCCCTGCTTTTGAGGGATGTGAAGAGTGTGAGGATATCAGGGAAGAAGGCGTGATGCGGTCCGGGTATCCTGTTGGGCTCTACCCTCGGCAAGCCCACCGCGATGCTCAAGAGAAGAGCGCGCAGGACTGGCAGTTTGCGGGGCCCTCGACGTAGCCGCGGCTCGGGCTGCCGGGCTGGGGGCGGTCTGCTCGCACGGGTGGGCTCCGCCACTCTTTCCACATGGCATCGCTTGAATCAGAGCTGCGCAACGGCGCTGCCGCATGGCAGGGTGGGGCTGGCCGAAACGGCGGGGGGCCCGCGAACACGCTCACGCCAAAGCGTCCGCAGCCACCCCTGCGATCCCACGGCGCCCCCCCCCCTCAATCCCCCAAACGGGTATGCGGGCATCGACCTCTTAGGGGCACCGCGCGGACCTCCTCCCCCACCCCCTCCTGCGCAGCGGCTGCGTGCGTTCCAGTGCCTCGCTTCTTGGCGGGCTGCGGGCGGCCTCTCTGGATGGAGGCAAAGACAGCGGCGCGCAGGCAGCGGCTCTGCCGTTGTGTGCGGGCTACCTTGCGCGCTGTGGGCGGATGGTGCGGTGAAGACGGCCACGAAACTGGGGGCGGCCGTGATGCTTCACGCTAATAATACGCCCGCGGGCACAACGGCAGGAGGCTGCGGCCGCCGCGCGGGGTGTGGCGCGATGGGGCTGGGCTTGGCCTGCTGTGAAAGGCGCGGCGCCCGCTACACTCGACCCTGCGGGCTGAGGGGGCATTGGCGCGGGGGGGGCAGTGAGGGCACCCCGAGCTGCAGCACCGAGTCCTCCAGACTCTGCTGTGGGGAGTCTCCGCGCCATATTACGGGATGTGGCGGCTTGGGGCGGCTGGGGGGGGGGCGTGGCGCGCGGGCGGGGCACAGAGTCTCGGGGGTCCCTGGCCTGGGGCCGGCCAGCTGCCTCCTTGGGTCCACTCGGCATGCGCCTTGGCCATCCCGTGCCACCACCCGCGCGACAGACGCTATCGCCACTGCCCTCGCGCAGGGCGCTGGACGCGGCCGGCGTGGATCAAGGCGTGCGGCCCACTCGGGTGTCCGCGTGGGGCCGATCACGGGGCACGCGCGCGAGGAAGGGGCGGGTCGCGGACACGGGGGGCCCGCTAGACGCGTGGACCCGATCCGACGCCAGGACGGCTGGCCCTCGCGCGCCAGGGCGTAGCCGCGGCGCAACAGAGGTGAGTGAGCTGTAGCTGTTTTTTGCTTTCTCAAGTTTTTTTTTATGAGAGCGTTTTTTGGATGGAAAAACATAGAAAAAGGGAAACTTTTTGTTTTTCGCGACGTCAAAAGCTTTTCGCCTATGGCGGATGTATTCCCTACCACCATGCCGTCGGACTTCGACGGAAAGGTGTGAACCGTATTCCGGATGTGCTGCGCACTTTGGTTGGGAAAATGCGTGTCGCTACGTCTGTTTTGTGGTGAAAGCTGCGGTGCTGCCTTTTGGTCGTGGGGGCAAAAGGGCCGGTGGCCATGAGGCGTGGGTGGATCTAGGCTGTGGGCTGTAAGGCCGCTGGGGATGGCTTTGAGGGAAACCGGGGATATGACAGAGCTCAGGTGATTTGTGTGGCGGGATACGAAAGAATCGGGTGTGATTCAGAGGCTCCTGCTTTCATTTGTTGATGCTTTCCACCTTGCGGCAAAGTGTGGCACCTCAGTTTATCCCCGGGGGTGGTGGAGTGGTGGGGAGGTGTCGATGGAGTGGTCGGGGTGGGAATTGGTAAGCTGTAAAGGGGCCGGCTTTTCAAAGTCTGCTGGTGAAGCTGTTTTTGCTTTCTTATTACATGTGGGCTGATATCATTGCCGGCTCTTAGGTGCAGAGGTGGCGGACTGATGCGCCGACAAACACCGGAGAGGCACGTTGCCTCGTCGTCTCTCAGCTTGATTCTGCTGTCGCGGACTCATTTCGAGTTGGTTTATGCCGTCAGCTTCCTGTCTTCTGCGTTCCGTGGGCTTGGGGCTGCAGTTTCCTTGACTGAATGCTTTGTTGCTAAGGAGTAGTCGCTGGGAGTGGCGGTTTGACCTGTTTGAGCTTGATAGCAGGTGGTGGTGGTGGCAGGGTTCACAAAAAGCCTTTGCGAGTGATTTCTCGCAGCTTTATTGCTGACGATAGGGGGGGGGGAGGTGAGTTTATGAGGCTCCTTCGGTGGCTCCATTGTACGTGTGGAGAGTGTTTGCGGCGACTGGACGACTTGGCAGTGCTGACGGTGCGTTTCGGTTGGCTCGTACCTGGAATAAAACACCTTTGCAAGATTCAAGAGCAGAGGAAAAAGCCATTTTCTGTGGTTTCAACGTGTCGTACTGAAGGGCCGCTGGCTGCGGTCGGGGTCAGCTAGCGGTGACTGAACGCTGTGTTAGGTGTTGGTGAAATCATCTAAGTGGAACTTGAAGCATCGGCGGGCCGACATACAAAAGCTGTTCGAATGCAGCTTAAGTGCTTCTGCAATGCACTCCTGATGCCCGACTAAGCAGTTGCTTGCTTGAAAGGTAACACACTAGCTCGCACGTGTTTGATGGCGCACTGCTTGAACGGTTCTTTTCAATCATACTCCTGGTTTGGCGCGCGGTTTAGTGTGTGCAATGAGATTTGGTAAAAACGAGTCTCCCAGCGCTTGTTTCCCTCGTTGTCTCTGTTTCAGCTGTCTTAACTGAAGTTTCACCACCTTTAGAAGACTCTCAATTGCTTAGGCCTAGTATAATTATCGTTTCTGTTGGTGTCGAGCAGCGTGACAACTTTTTATATTTCTAGTGGTGGCAGTCTTTGTTGTATACGAGCTCATTATTGGAAAGCTCTTCCTTAGCATTGTGCACAGGGTGGGTCTCGTTCAATTGGACGAAAACATCAACACTGTTTTTGCGTTCGAGGCATCTGGTATTCTAATCACCAACAACTACGATAGCTCTTCTCTGAAGGCAAACACGAGGTGACACAGTCACCAAGACAAGGCTGCACTGGCGTAGATCAACATACAGCAGCCCCAGACAAAAAGCAGTGTACCCCCGAATATTGTAACTGAAGCGTACTTTTGAAGTGCAATGGTGCCACGGGAGGGTGTGCAACATCAAGGGCTGGCGAAGCTCTGCGACTGACTTACTCTTTGCACGTGAAGAAGCCCATTCTCGATATAGCACCTGCACGTCAACGGAAAATCAGACGATGCTAGACAGTTCGTCTCAGTGCGTACTTCCCTCTACTCTTTCTGCTTTGAAATATGATAGCCCTTTTCGAGTGGTTTTGCAGAGGCGCTGCGGCCCCCCCACATATACCGTTGCACCACTACAGCAGTTGCTCTCTAAGCTGCAAGAATGACAGCGGAAAGTGATCGGCAGCGGTTTTCAAGGTACGTTTTAGAAATATCGCAGATACAGCGAAATCATGTAGCGGATAGAGTAGAGCAGCTTGCTCATCACGAGAGCCTCTCGTGGCAGTACTTTTTCGGCTGCATCGCTTTTTCCACCGGAAGTGTCCTGGCCGCATTCAAAGCGTGGGGACCACGGCACATTTTCAAAAATAGCATGTATTATGCGCGGCCCTTGCCTCCTGCCATCAGCATGGGAGTAGTGCTGTACGGAATCACGTTCACGTGTCGCGGCATGTTGATGAGAAATCGTATTTGCATCATGATAGAGGACTACGAGTACGAGTTGAAGCGAGTGAAAGCGCATCACTGCGAAGAAGGGGTGACGCAGCTGGCATGGCTTGAATTTGTTTTGGATCAACTGAAGCAAGGGTCGGAGCAGCGCTTCGACTTTCAAAAACTGCGGGAGACCCCCGCGATTCGGTGAAAAAAGAATCGAACATTTTGTGTTAAACAGACCAGTTTTACATAACTAAAAGGTCTGGACTTCATGTTTTTGGTGTGCAAACTGCTTGATAAATTTTTGTGATGAGCGTTTCTCTGGCTGATGTCGCAATTTTACTGCAGTCTGTGTTGACCAACGCGCGAGAAAAGATAGCTTTGCTGTCTCTGCAGAGGCTAGTGTGATGAATTGGTTTGTGCATCTCCATCTTTCTTCCTTTCATTTTCTCTTTTCCCTTTGCAGACACACAGACCATGGAATCCAGTAAAAATCACGAAAAAGTAGGCGGGCGCTTGGAGAAAGTGCTGCGCTACTACTGGGATGGTGTTCCTGTACCACTTATGTGCAATGAAGGAAAGCAGCGAAGTCAAACTTTTGTGTGTCGGAGGCTCGCCTTCGCACCAGATTACCATGGTGAAACTATGGAGCTGCCACTTTTACAGACACAAAAAAGCCAACTTTTTAGGGCGCTTTGTGAATATGTTGATTCTCCCCAGTCCGTGAGCTGCCGCATCGGTTCCCATTATTCACCACATGTGGGACTATTTCGCTTTGATGAAGGAAAGCGGCTTCATGGTGCTTCTAGTCAGGACAGCGAGTCAGTTGTGCGCGTACCGATAGAGTGCTGCGAGAAATCCGATGAAGGCACGAATGGCGTCTCCATGCTGCATCGTCGCATTCGAACGGCGAAAATGGTGTCTCTGTACAAGCCGCTGATCAAGGAATACTCTCCCCTCAGCCGGCACAGCCTGCGAAATATTTTGATACTAGCGAGCAGAGGGTGCACCTCCATCTCCAAGGAGGTCGTGGCGCGCGAGATATGCGACGTGAACGAAGCGTACGCAGAGGCAGTATCAGAGGGTATCTTTTACTATATGTGCCTTAACCATCTGTTTCGAAGGATTTTGGCTCCACTTCAGCTAGCGACTGAGCCGGAGCCCACCATACGCAGCATCACTTACGCATCAGCTCAGGAAATACCGCTTTCGCGGGAGCACTTTAAAGCGGCCAAGGAGCAGCTCAAATCTCAATTGCTTTGGAATCCTCTCACTGGCAACTATTTCAGAGGACTAATGTCGATCTGGGAAGAGAAATTTTCGCGACTCCGGTTTTTCAGCATTGACGTGACCGTTGCTTGCATCGACGTCGTCGCTTTTCTCAAGCAAGTGTCCAAGACGATGAGCTCCGCCGTTTCACGAATTCGCGTCGAGTTTTACGGTTGCGTCGAAGCGCTCTTTTTTTCACATTTCAAAACAGCTCGTGAGGTGCTGCTCCTGACTGAACGGGAGTATGAGGACAGCGTGTTCAAAAAGGTTTTTGTTGCCACAGAGGTATTCTTAGTCAACAGGATAAGATCCCTTTTTTTCGATGCCCTGGATTCCCTTGTGCGGTTTTTTGATTGTGACGGCTTAGCCAACGAGGTCAGAATATCACCGCGTGCTCGACGACTGCCTTCCTTGCGTGTTGAACTAGTCGTCGGCGAGAGCTTCCAACCCCGAGCCCCATCGTTTTCTCTTCTGCTGTTTGGCATAGCGGACTTTTTTACAGAGGTGGAAAAGAGCATTAATGGCTTACCAAGGCTGGCTTGCGCAATTTTCCGAGAACCGAGGCTTGGCGACAAGAAACTCACCATTGTGTCGCACGTGGAGATGGCCTCGTACCGTGCGTCGATCGCAGGAGTGCTAGAAAGCGCATCAGTACTGATTAACAAGATTTTGTCCTCCTATAGCAAATTTTGCAAGATACCAGTGCACAACCTTGCCATTGCAAAGACGGGAACACCGGCGGAGGTGGTGGAGCTCGTGGTGCTCGCGCGACGAAACCTGACCGATATTCGTCACGTCTCTCATGATGTTCTGTTCTACGGGCGCCTTGAGATCAGTTGCCGTCCGTTGCGGTTGGAGCTGACGCAGAAGTGGGAAAATTATTTGTCGGCTTTTGTGTCTGCATTCCAGAGCACCATAGTGAGTATTGTCGACGAGGCAAAGGCAAAGAGCCGTGCGATTCTTGACATGCTTCAAGCCACCCCTTCGACGGTGCAGGAGTTGGAGCAGCACTTGCGCAATACCAAAGCGGCGATTGCTTTGGCCGACTATCTGTGCGACACGAGTCACAAACAGATCGCCGACAGGGTCAGCTGCATTGAAAACCTGTTTATTCCAGTCAACGAGCACGCATGCCGCTCTGTCTTTGAGTTCAAGAAACTTCCAGGTGAGCTTCGAGGCCAGGCAGACAAAAGCGGCGACATTCGAGCCAAATGCACACCGCTGTTGAGGCGCAAGCTGGAGAATCTACGTAGTACCATTCGTGACTACTACCGAACTCTTTCTACAGGTGTGAAGGAGTTGTACCATATGTTCGATTTGGATACTTGCGACATTGCAGCTCAAACCTGTGCCGAGCTGCGCAAGCTAGTCGCACGCATAGAAAAAACGCAGAAGAGTATGGAGCACGAAATGACGGTGCTGGGTCTGCCATCCGAGGACTCGTTCGATGATTATTTGCCCCTCATGACTCACTTCGAGATTATCGAGCAGTTTTGGATCACAGTGTTCGAATCGACAAAATTGCGTGAGCTGTACCGGACACCAGTATCTTCCGTCAACGCTAGTGCATTTGTCGAGCGCGCCCGTGAGTGGCGCCGGCTCATTCACAGCTCCATCCGCAACTTGCGCGCCTACCCCGCCTTGGTTCATCTCGGCCGCGAGCAGGAACTGGCACTCGCCAAGTTTGAGGAGTTGGAGCTGTTTCTTGAACTCATCACGACGCCTGGACTGCGCAAGAGTCACTGGCGCGACATCGCGAAGCTGATCTCGGCACAGTTGCGGGACGACGTCATGTTGGTGACGAACATGACAGTTACAGTGAAGCGCTTGCTCGACGCCGGCCTGCTCGACCACATTGTCCCCTTGGCGCAGATTGTTAGCCAGGCTCGCTGCGACTACGAAGTGGAGAACGAACTTGAGGAGATGCGGAGCTATGCCAAGCGCACGCACCTTGTTCTTGAAAACACAGCAGCTGAGAATGACCTGAACGCACTGCTATTGCAGGAGCCTCAGCGTGAGATGGTGTATCGAATCGAGGAGTACGTGCTCAAGTGCCGTGCGATGCGACGCCGGCCCAACTTGGGGCCATCTGTCCTGAAGTCCTTGGACGAGTGGGTTGACGCGTGTGAGAAGAGCCGCGGGGTGCTTTTGGCGTGGGATCAGGTGAAGGGGCGGTGGGTAAAGCTGCGTGCGTGTCTGTCCTCGCTGCGGAGTGCGGTCGCCGAGGGCATCTGTTCGGCCGAAGAGGCACGCATCATCACTAAAAGTCTCACAATGGCTTCAGATGCCTTCAAGGAGTTGTGTGCAATCTTGCGCAAGCCGCAGTTTTCTCTTTACACAGCCATGATGCAAGACACAATACAGGATTTCCTTCTGACTATCAAGTCAGAAGTGGACGATGCGGCTGAAGTGCTGCGGGGTATGACGGAGCGCCGCCGAGCTCTGTTCCCGCGGTTTCGATTCCTGCCCGACTCGGAGCTCACAGGGTTTCAATCCGTGCAAAGCGCTCACAGTTTTGCCCACCTCTTCCAATACCTGTATCCGCGCATCACCGATGTAGAGGTGATAGACGGGGTTGTCACTGCTGTGGTGGCGGCGGACGGCGCACGCTTGCCCTTGTCTTCTCCTTTGGCGCTCACGAAAGATATCCCAGACGCTTGGATTCAGTGCTTTGACCGTGCGGTGCGCGCGTCTCTCGTCGCTGCAGTCAAGGAGTGCGTGGCTGCGTATTACCGATGCAACCTGGAATCTTGGTTGCGGCAATGGTGCGGTCAGGTAACGGTGCTCGCGCTGCGGATTCTACATACGGAAGGACTGCGGCGGGCACTACAGCTCGCTGGGCAAAATGGGCTGATTGCCTACATCACCAAAGTGTCAGACCTCTGCAGCGCTATCAGCAAGCTGGCGCAGGGCGGATACGACAAAGGCGCGAAGGGTGGGCAACCGCGCAGCTACGAAGCCGTCGTGGCAGCTGCTCTGGCGTACGAGGAGTTCGCCTTGAGAGAGGTTCAGCTAGCGGTAGAATGGCACGTGAGCAGTGTCACCGAGCTGGAGTCTACTCGTGTCGTGCAGACTTTTCTTACACCGGCGGAGGATGGCATCTGCGTTCGCATGATGGGCGTTCTCTTCGACTACGGGCTGGAATTCCTCGGGCATGCCAATGCACCAATGATGAGTGCGGCGCAGTGGGTGCAAATGGCGCCAGTGCTCGTCGATATGGAACTGTCCCGGAGTGTTTCGCTGGTGCGCGCCAGCGACGACGTTGCGGCGGAGGGAGAGGTCTTGGAAGCTGCCGCGATGCTGCTTGGACGCTTCTTCTTTCGGGTTGAAGCCACAGAGCATGTGCCCACCGAAACACTTCAACGTTTGCTACGCGGGTGTGTGGAAGTTGGGGCGTTGGCTTGTGTGATGAATTGTGAGGCCGTGCCGAGGGCCGTGCTGGAGGAAGCCGTTTTGCCTATTGCCACCGCCTCTGTCGAGCAGCGCCGTTCCTCCGTCTGGCAGTTGCCCTATGGTGGAAGAGACGACATGGTCTCGGTTTCCGTGCACCCGCTGTTCCGGTTGGCCTTCTCTGCCGCTGCGCCGGTAGCGTTGCCCCGCAGTCTCGACCTCATCTGCAGAGAGGTGCGCGTAGCTCCCTTCGATGTTCAAGAAGCGCTGCACGATTATCTGACTCGGACGGGGGTGGTACCAGGGGGTCCTCTGTCCGCTGAGGAAGCTGAGTTTGCCAAGCTGTACCGACAGCTGCAAGAGTTGCATCCGACCGTCTTCACGGCGCGCCAACTGCGCGTGGTGCTGCGCGAGGCGTTCGCGAGTGCTGATACGCGCGATGGGAGGGGGTCTAAGCTCATCGGGTCGTCACAGCAGCGAGTAGTACCGCGCCTTCTGACTGCCTTGGGAAGTGTTTTCACGGCTTTCTTCTTCTCCACAGACGGCGAGGCGGTTCAACGGAGCTTAGAGACGCAGATTAAGGCAAAACTACTGCTACCCTCGTGCAATGGGGTCGCCCCGCAGGGCTGGTACGACCCGCCTGCCCAGCGGACCACACAAAGCGCGGCAGCGGATGCCTTGCTCGAGCGCTTTACATCATGGATGAATGTTCACCGGCGCGTGCTCCTTGTCGGACCGCCGTTCGCGGGGAAGACGCGACTGTGGCGAACGTGGGCTGGCTCCCAATCGCCGCTGATCGTCTCGCTGCCTCTCATATCCGCGGCGGACTTTTATGGCACCTCTACGGAGCCGAGTTTTCTTTCCTTGATCACTTCACAGATGACGGCTGCTCGACACAGGAGCAAGGCTCCGGTTGTAGTGATGGAGGATGTCGACTCGGCCTCATCCTTTGCACTCTTTCTGGGTTCTTGGCCGGACAGGGCACGGGTGCTGGAGGGAGAGCTGCACAACAGCAACAGCGTCATCACTAGCCCACTGGTGCGCGTGATCGGCACAGCGCAGGGGCTGCACCACGTTACACCCGGGACCCTCAACCGGTTTGCGATGATGGCGCTCGCGGGGCCATCTTCGTGGCACGAAGGGATCTCTCACGCGCTGGGCTCCATGCCGGACGCAGAGTGGGTCGCGAGGGTGTTGGAGAAGCTTTTGCCACCGCTGGTGGAGCGTGCATCGAGGGCCTCGCCCGAGCTCGTAGGAAGGGCAAAGGAGCTGACAAACATGTACGCCATGGCTCAACGCGCGGCAGCTCTGTGTAGTCGATGGTACGCCTACGCACTCACGCTTCATACACACAGAGGAGCGCTGGAATTGCAGGAGGACGAAGACGAGGTGCCGCTGCGCTTGTTTGCCGTGCGCTGTGCGGTGATGGCGGCTACGTGGTCGGTGGGACTCTCGCTCCCTATGGAAGATCGCGATGTATTGAAACTATTGCTCCTCGGCGCAGAGACGGACGTGATGAAAGCGCTGGCGGACTGCGAGCTCTCTGGAGAGATCTTTCCAGTCTTGTTGAAGGATAGCGTGAGTCCGCTCGAGCAGGTCGTCCTGCCTCGTGGGTGGATATCGTTTGAGGAGGCAGCTACGCGCACCGACTTGCCTCTGTCGTGGTCAGCAGATTCCCACACCGATCCGCATCTCTGCGCGTGGTCGCAGGTGTTTTTGACACCGTCGCGAGCGGCGATACTGCGGGCGACGGAGTGTTTGATCAACTGCGGCCAACACGTTCTCTTCCATGCCGGCCCAGTGGCCGGCAAGTCGACACTGTTGCACACTATGAAGGCGAACGAAGTCGATTGGGTTGTGCAGGTGTACAATGCAAGCGGCGGCATGCAGCCCATTCACATCCAGCAGAGGATGGCAAGTGAGCTGGTGCCGCGCTCGGATGGATGCCACAGCCCAACTCTGGGGCGGCGACTTGTGGTATGCATCGACGATTTGCATCTGGCGCCGGTGGTCGCACGCAATGGCGACGACGATCCACATACCGCCGCGATGACGCTCGGTGGGTACTTGATGCGCTTCTGTGACAAGTTCCGTGCGATTAGCACGCCAAGGACTGGCACCATGCCCCTCGCTAACGTTGTCTTCTGCGGCTCGAGCCTGTTTCAGGCCGGCTCAGGGAGTCAATGCAGCACTGGGGCTCTCAGCGGGTGTGTGGATGTGCGCTTGCCAGGGTTCGACAGCGACGAAATCGCGTGCGGCGTGCACCTGTTGTGCAACTTGGCCTCTTCTCGAAAGCGCACCAAGGAATTTTTGCAAGGCTGCGCCACGTTTCTGGGGCTTGTTCATGGCGCCTACACTCACCTGAGACTGCGCGTTGCTGCCCTTGCGTCGTGCCCCGCGGTGGCCGTAACACGCCCCGCATTCACACCAGCCCCGTCTATTTCCGCAGTGGTGTCGTCCACGCCTCTGAACGACACAAATGTGGATGCATCGGCGAGCCAGCAAGGCAGCATTCCCTCATTTTACGCCGAGCACCTCCGAGATGCTCTGCAGGCGGCAGAAGTGGTGCGACTGCACTTGATCAGCAACGCGTCGGATGTGCAGGTTGCCACCCGCGTTTTCCTTGATGTGACAGCCTTTTACGAGGCGCAGCTGCGTGCACCGCCATCGCCGAAAGTAACGCAATGCTCAGAATCGTTACCGTTGTCGCCACCGCCGCCAATGGCAGCAGTAGGCCTGGGGGCGAATGACGCATCACACGCGCTGCACGGCTCTGCAGTCGAGGCCGCGGAGAGCACCATGCGCGAATGCATCCGTGGCAGCGTCAACTTCACAGACTTGGTCCGTCAGCTTCCGAATCTCCCGGAGCCTGACGCGATCGCCGCGGAGGACGAGTCGTTCGTTGCTGACTGCATTGCCGAGTTTGCATCTGCCTTGCAGGACGAGAGAGAGGAGGACCTTTCGACGCTGGAGGAAAGGCGTGGGCCAGGAGGCGGGGCGAGCATCAAAGGCGTTCCAACACGAGGCGAGACGCGGCACACCTCGGTGTTTGTCAGCTATCCAGACTTCCTCAGGAAGGCAGCGGTGCGGTCAGGGGGTGCACACAAGGGGATGCTGGTGCGAAGGTCGTCAAGCGTGGCTGCGCTGAGTGGTAATTCGTCCTTGCGCGGATCCTTTGCCATCACTCCGGGATGCTCAAGCGGGTTAAGCATGGCGGCGGCAGTGTATCAACAGCAGAAACTGCACCCCTCTACCCACATCGTGACAACCCCTACGTACCAGACCACGTGGCTCACCACGCGCCTTGTGTTTCTCCAAGACACGCTTTCCGCTTCCCATGCGCAGGTCGTGTTTCTGGGAGAGAATGCGTTTGGCCTGCGCCGACTCTTCCGCTTGTGGTGCGCTAACACACATGTGCCTTTCATGTGGTTCCGGATGCATCCGTCTGCATCCCCTGCAGAGGCGAACGCCACCTTCCGCCATGATCTTCGCTCTGCCATCACGTTCGTCTGCATGAACAGCATCCACGCGGTCATTTACCTCCCCCCTGAGCTGCTGCGCATGCCGGAAGTGCTACTGATTGTGGACCCGCTAGTGCGCAGCGGCGATGTATCGGGTCTGTTCTCGGACGAGGAGCGCAGCTCTCTGATGCGTGGCTTCCGTGTAACCCATCCGCGATCACTAAAGCCGTTTACCCTGGTCGACGACAGTGAGCTGCGTGACCGCCTCCGAAGCTCCTTTAACTTCGTCTTCCACCTGCGTGACGCAGCAGAGGTGAAACGAATGGCGGCCGCCTACCCCTTTCTGCGGCAGCAAAAGACGAGCGTGCTGCGGCTGTACACGGAGGAGCTGCGGAGCTCGTTGGTGCAGGAACTGGTGTTGTCCGTTCTGCGGAGCAGCGGCGGTGCAGATGTCGACGGCATCCCCACCCTCGACAGTGAAGACACGGAGGAGGGGGAAGACGAGGGCGTTAAGGAAGGTGACCGTGACGGGGGTGATCGCCCTGTGAGCCTGTCGCAACGGGCTGTGTGTAGGGCTCTGTGTGCCATATTCGCACATGTCTCCGAAAGGCACCCGACCTCCTTGATGCAGCTGATTGAGTTTGCGTCGCTGTACCGGGACCTGAGTTCGGCGGCGCGCGTGGAGGTCTTGGAAAGCGCTAGAACGGGCACGGTCATCATGGACCGCGGGGATGAAGCAGTACAGATGGTGAGGACTGTTTCACAGCGAACTCGCGCAATCGCTGAGGGGCTGGCCGCCGAGCAGCTGCGCATAGCCTTTCTCTCTGAGAGGCTGCGCGACGAGGAGAACCAGCTCACGACGCAATCGCTTGAGGCACAGGCGTTCGGCGACAAGCTGCAAGAGAAGAGGGAAGCTCTCGTCTGGCAACGCGCAACTCTCGCCGATGCCCTGAAGAAGGCAGAGGAACGACTGGAGAAGGCCGCGCGGCAGCTGCGAAAGGCGAAGGTGAACAACATGCGCGCACTCGCCGTCTCGCGTGTGCCGGAGAAGGGTGCCCTTCTTATCCGCTGCCTTTACGCGGTGCTCGGTGAAGACCTTCCAAAGCACAACGATAACCCTCACGAGCTGTGGAGCACCGCCATGAAACGGGTGTGCACAAAGGAGTTCACGATGACTCTGACAGGGATCGCGCCGGACGAAGACCGGACTGCCTTGAAAACCTACCTCCTGCTGCGTCAGGAGCTGGATGCGGTGCGGTACGCGCCGGCGCAACCGTACGCCCAACTACTGGCCGACTTTGTAGTGGCGTGGGTGGACTGCGGGAAGTTCCGCGCTGAGGACTACGCAACTGGTGTACAGGACATTGGGAAGTCTGAGGATGACCTGAAGAAGGACGAGGAGCTCTACGCGACGCGGCTGAAGGGCGTGCAGTCCGCTCTAGGGACTGTGGCGTGCATCAAGGCTGAGATTGATGCAGCACAGCGCTCCACAGAAGCGTTTCAGGGAGAGCAGCGGCAGTTGGCGGGCATCGAGGACCGACTGATGAAGTACACCGGACTTGTCGACCGCTTCTCACGATTTCTGGCGGCGCCGGCGGACGTAGCGGAGCGCACGAAGTTTGCGCGCTGCGCCGCCGCGGACACTTTCCTCGTCTCTGCCTTCTACTCGCTTCTTGCCATGCACGACAAGGCTAAGGACACGTACGTGTCTCTGCAGCAGCTTCTCGTCGAGACGGTGCATCCCAGGCTGCACTCCACAGCGCCGCAGGAGGCATTCGCCTACATGCTGTACCAGACACACGCCCCACGCACCCGCGCGCTAATGTTGCCTGGAAGCGAGAACTTTGCGTGGGAGTACAGGGCCCTTTTCATGGCGCTGTTCAAGCGCGTCGCTTCGCGGTGGACTTTGATCGGGGCGGCAACGCCACTCATCGAGCAGGAAGTGTGCAAGTATCTGTCTCTTTCATGCACGGGCTGCGTCGTCATGTCGATGACGGACCCGTCGGCGAAGGAGCGGCTGATCGCGGCTATGCGAGCTGGGGAAGGTGTTCTTCTTCGTGACGTTCACGACCCGGAGTCGCTCGATTTCATCCGCTACCTCAACCCTCTTTACTGCAAGCTGAAGGTGCACTGGAACGCAGAGCTGGGTCCGCGGAGGGCGTCGACAACGATTGCGACTGCGCAGTCGCCCCAGCCATCGACGATGCCCTCTGCTCCCCGTCCTGCAGACGAAGAGGATGCCACTGCACGGTCCGTCTCGCTGTTGCTGGAGGGCCGGGAGGTACGGGTACACCTTTCCTTTTACATGGTGTGCACCTCCTCGCTGGCGGTGCCCGTCGAAACGAACGCGGTCTGTGACGCCGTCAACGTCTACAACCTCTGCACCCCAATGCCCCAGCGGCTGTACTACGAGTGTCTGCTCCGCGACGCCGTTTGCACCACGTCAGTGTCCACCAAAATGTGCAACATGCGCGAGGAAATAGCGACACAGCAGCAGGTCTACTTCAGGGTGCTGCAAGACTTTGTGCAGGCACACGATGCTGCTGCGAAGCTTCTCGCGGCGGACATCGGCGACATCCGCGACGGGCTGTGCGGGGACAAGCTGGTGGCGGACGCCGATCGCGCGCTCGTCGACGTGGACATGTACGAGGGTCAGCTGTCCCAAACCGTCTACTACGTGCAGAGCTGGCAGAAGGCGGTGCAAGAAGGCTGGGGCCCGGTGCTGCCTGCCTTGGAGGCAGTAGCGAGCTTTGCCGAGCTGATCGAAGCGGAGAGGCTGCAGCGTCCGTGGAGCGCGTCTGCGTTGGATAGATGTCTGATGGATATTGTGCGCTTTCCGCCCGTGTTCACGCGCCACTTCGCGCCGCAGTCGTTTAGTGATCTTCCGGCGCCGCTCAAACGCTACTACGCAGCGGTGAACTACGTGCAACGCGTGGTAGAGCAGCTCGCCGCCGGCTGGCCTGTGTCAGTGAGGGGCATCTTCTCGCTGCTGCTGCTTGCGTCGGCGATGGCGGCCGCACCAGTCGTTTTTGCTGCGAAAACCGACGCGCGTGTGCTGACGGCAGAGCAGACACGAGTGCTACAGGTTCTCCTCCGAGAGGGACTCGGCTGTGTCTCGCCCAGTACAGGAAAGGACCAGAAGGATGCCTCGATCAGTTCCTTGTTCTCGCTTCTTTCGTCTGTTGGTTCCACAGAGGAGGAGCTGCGCCGAGGCATGCTGGAGCTCTACACCACTTCTGAGGATGCTTTGCTCCACCATGTGGCGCGAAGAGGCAGCGCCGTTCCAGGCGAGGAGAAGGACCTCAGCAACGACCCCGAGGCTGATGTAGACGAGAATCAGTTCTACGTGGCACACTTCTTCTCGTCCATGGCGGAGCTGCAAGTGGAGCAGGCAAACCACTACGCTGCCTCCCTCTATGGCACTTTCATGGAGTCCGTCACACGTTTGGAGGGTGCAGCAGGTGAGCCGAAGCCCCCCGCGATGCCACTTGCCGCGGACGGGCGCACTGGCAAGCGCTGGATGCGCACGTCAATGGATATGCCGTCGCAGCGCATTGCCGACGAGACACAAGAACCAGGCATGAGCAGCTCTCGCAGCGACGGCGGGAAGGACAGTGCAAAGGAGGCGGAGCTGCGTGATTTTATTTCAGTGGGGATGCAGATGGAGCGGGCCGCGATGGCGCAGCAGCCTCTCTGCCTCATCACTGACTCAGCACTTACAAGTTCTCTGTCGTGGCTTCGCCATGAGGCTGTGGAGGCGAAGCTCGATTTTGTCTGGCAGGAGTTGACTCTTTGTAGGGCGACTACGGCATTCTATTCTGCCACGACAGTATCGCCCCCCAAGAGCGGGGCACAAGGCGTCACGTTTGCGACTGCGACGCAGACGCTCATCTCGCTGACGAAGCAGTTCCGGTTCTCAGGGAAGGGCAGAGGCGTGTGTCTGGCGCTTGTCGTGGACGCAGATGTTAAGCAAGGCGTCAGCGAAAAGGACGCACGCATCTTCAGAGAAGAGTTGCAGTGGTTACTTTCTCTGTACACCAACACCTTTCGACCGTCAGGCGGCGGCAAAGTCGGAGCGGCAGTGCATCTTGCAGTGATTTGCTCGCCCGCAACAGAGCGGGTGCTATGGGGAGGGGCCGCGGCTGGTCACGTGACGCTGTGCTGCTATATCCCGTTGAGCACCATTACCCCCCAGCAGCGCCTCGTCCAGCTTCTCCAGCCGTCGCGCCGCTATTTCACTGACAGTGGTGTTGTGCAGGCTTGCGAGACGATTCTGCAAAACGTGGCGGCAGAGATGGCCCATCGCAGTAGCATCAACGCAAACCACAGGCCCCCTCCAAATAATACGATGCGCGTCCGCGGACCGACCCTCGCGAAGCTGACGATGCTCCAAAATGCGGCGCAGGCGTCGATGCCGCTTCCAACGCTCCCGCGTTTCACCTCGCCTGCCGCCCTCACTGCCTTACAGAATGCGGTGGAGAACTTGCTTTGCTGTGCTCGTCTGGCGCATCATGAGATGGTGGTGAGTCATGTAGTGTCCACCATACGTGAGCGCATGCGCTGCGAGGGGAACAAACTCGGCTGCTTCGTCGACGATCCAGCCCCGCTGGCGCAGCTGCATGACCTGCTGTCTGAATGGATTGTGCGGCGCTACGAGGCGCTCGTTGCCAACCTCAGCAGGTCAATCGCTGAGGAGGTGCAGAGCCCTACCAACGACAGGGCTGCTGCGGCCGAGAGCACTGCGAAGGCTGGAGGCGCGTCCTCGAAGGTGTCCTTGAACGGCGACCTGACCCTTCCGCTTGCATCACAGTCCATGCTGCAGCGCGACGCGGTGGAGAGAAACGCCCTCCAGTACGGCCTGAAAGCCTACTACTATTTGCGCCGCCGGCAACTGGGGTGGCAGCTTCTTCTGGAGCGGCACTTTCAAGCGACACGGCAAACGTCACAAGAGCCCACGCCCGTCAGCTCTCACGCCAGCGTCGAGCGCTTTACCCATGCTGTGCTCTCCATTATGACTGCAAACTCGAAGACGGGTGACGCACTGCCGTCTCGCGGTTCTGCCAGCCGTGACAGCAGCTTGGCGGATCTCCAAGTGCTGAGTGCCGCTGAGCTACCACTTCACCTCGAGCGATCGAGTCAGCGTTCGGCGCAGCGGAGTCTGGTGGAGCGCGCGGGGAAGCAGTGGCGCACTGGACTGTTTGCGATGGCCCGGCAGTTCGCCTTTTTCTTCATGTCTTGCCACCAACGCAACGACACACTTCCAGTGGTGGAGCAACAGGCGCAGTGGACCATGCTGCGTGCCTTGATCGGGATGCCAGAGCACGGCGACGAGGTTTCTTGTTTCTGGGGGCAGAACAGCGATGCCTACTCCGCCGGAGAAACGTGGCAGACGCTTATCCTTGATGCGCGCTACCTTGATCACTTCCGGCTGGAGGTCGCCATGTTCCCCTCTGATTTGATGGAGCTGTGCGGCGAGGCGGCGGCGGCGAGACGGCTGCGGCGCATGCAGCTGGACAGCCTTTTGCATCTGTGCTTTCCTACTAGCGGCAGCAGCACCTACAAATCGAGCAAAGCGGCATGCCAGACGCTCGATATTCCAAGCACCGCCCCGGCCATCGCGGCGGCGGAGGATCTAGGGCGGCCCGTGCACACGCGAGATGAGCCGGCCAGCGTCTTGGCTTCTCCTGTTGTCCCCGAAGAGGCCGAATCGAGGTGTGGGGAGTCACTGCTTCATTTGCCGGCGGCGTCCTCATCATCGCATCGGGCTGTGGTGGCGGACATACTGCAGTCTTTTTCCATGGGCCTGGCACGCCACGCATCAGTCACCGTCGGCGAGCCGTACACGCAGGTGTGGCTGCCATCTCTGCGCCACCCTATGCTCGATCTCGAGTTTCTCACAACGATTGTGCGGCGCCCTGCGTCGTCGCCCAGCGATTCCGCCACAGAGGCACGAGCGGCGCACGCCACGTCGCGCGACGATAAACCCTTCTCTGATGGCATGTGGGAGGAAGGCCAGCAAGACGGTCACTATCGTTTGGCAGGCGAGAGGGATCACAACGCTGCTGCTAGTCGGCTCATTTTGGTGGTGACGCAGCGGCGCTATCTGCTTCCGTCCGACGTTATACTTACGGGTGCTCGACTGTCTCTGGCGCTCGTGAGGCAGCTGGCCGCGCAGACGCAGTGGCCGGTGGGTCGAGATGGCGACGAGACTACCGCAGGACTGACGGCGGCGGTGGTGGTGGTTCGGAGAGTGCTGGTTCGACCACGCGCCCAGATCGTGGAAGGATGTTCGGAGAGGGCGGAAACGCCTGCTCGAACACCTACCTACGAGGTAGGGATGTGGATGTGGCCGACAAATTCATCGTGGGACACAACCCATAGCAGCTCGCAGCTGCGATGGTACGCCGTCACGTGCTCACGCCTACCGGCCGACGCGCTCCTGTGGGACGCCACGATCGTGTGCCGCCCTACTGCGGCATCGGCTGCTCACTCCTCGTCCACAGCGTCAGAGTCGCCGCGACGCCGAGAGGATGCTTCAGACAACACGTTCGTCACGGAGATAGAGGAGCCGGCAAAGACAGCCACACCGAAGCAGGTGGACCTCGACGCACCTCGTTCATGGAGCGTTACTGAGGTGCCGGTCCCTGTACGGTGGCATCCTCTCTCAGGCGACTCGAGCAGGGGTGTCAAAGGAAAAGGTGCTATCATGTTAGAGCTCTACCTCTGCGTCGAGTATGAGCCACTGGCGATACACAACTATGGTTTCGGGTCCGATACCTCGAACAGTTCCCCATCGTCGTCGTCGATGACTACCGCCACCGGTGCCTGTGCTTCCTGTGCCACTCGAGGGGCCTGGGACACACTGCAACTTCACGAGACTCTGGACGCCTACGTTTGGATAGAATGAGCCGGCGTTCTCGCGGCACACACGTCGTGCACGCGTGGAGCAACGCCGGTGAAATCCGTGCGCCCGCCCATCGTTTCTTTGCCTGTCTATTTCTCTCCTGCTAACTGTCGTGACCTCTGATGTACATAGGCGGCAAATTTTGCCCCCCCCCCCCCCCCAAAAAAAAAAAACAAAACAAACAACACAGGTGTGACAGCAGAGGGAGGATCCGATGAGCTGGTGGTGAGCACGACTTGGCCACCGCGTAGTGAAACAAGAGTCTTCTCCTCCACTAGGTGGGCCATCGTTTTCTCCTCCTCGCCTTGCGTGCGTTCCGTGCGCTTGCTGAGGGTGTTCTCTTGCAGCTGTGCTCGCCCGGCTCCAGGGGTCAAATAGACGGCCCCACAAAGGGAACCCTCTTGCCTTCTGCATGCCCCCTTCGCTAAGGTTTTCAGGGACCGCGCACACTTGCGTTCGTGACTTTGTGCCTGCCAGACACACCTCTGAACCAGATCCTCTTTCTCGTCCCGTTTGCTTCCTCCCCTTTACGCTATTCCCCCATCAACCCATACACCCCTCCCCCTGAACACGTGTGTTTACATGTGTATTCGAACTTCACGCTTCCGGCCACCCACTCCGCCACCAACAAAACACACACACAAAAACACACACAATACGCACGCGTACAACACATGGAAGCGAAGGATACGTACGAGTGTGCGCGCTGTAGCTTTCCGCTCTTGCCCCCCGTCTGTAAGCCCCCCTTTCCCTTTTCTTCGTTTTTCCCTTTTCGCTTCACCGTCTCGTTCCCACACGACACACGACACACGACACACGAAAGGATACTCTCCTTCTTTCCGCCTGCTTCCTCTTCCCTCTTGTTCTGCACGTCCTGTGTCGGTCTCTCTCTTTCCCCACCCCCTTCTTGGTCTTGTCTCGATTTAGTGAAGCGTGTGCTGGCATTTTGCTAGTGCCTGTGTGTGTGTGTGTTTGATTGCGCACCTTTCACACTCCCTCCCTTGCCCCCGCCCGCCTCGTACCTTCCCACTCTTCCATTCGCCCTTTCTCTCACTGTGCGCTTCTCTCGCCACACCCTCCCTCACCCCTTCGTCTCGCTCTCCCCGTTTGATAGGGCTTCTCTCCTCTCCTCTCCTCTCCTCTCCTGCTCCCCTCCCCCACTCCCCCCACCCCCTCAGTTGCTGCTGGCGGTGTTTGAGCTTCGACAGCGCTTGTGCCCCGCGCGCGCTCTCTTGCCCATCTTTAACGGCGTCTTTTATTCTTGTGACCCTCCCTCTTCGCCCCACCCGCAAGCTGCCTCTTCAACCCAGCCGATCTCTTTTTCTTGTTCCGACTCGAGGCAAGGGTGAGACCAGGGTGTGTGGGGGAGGGGGTCAGTCATAGCGACACGCACAGAGCCCCCTCCCCCCCCCCCCACACACACACACGGTACACCGTATCGGGAATTCGTTAATCAGCGGTCGCCGTCTTAGGAGAATCATTGAAGACTCTGTTGGACGCGTGGCGTGTGTGTATGTGTGTGTGTGTTGTAGGGACGCCTTTCTTCGTTTTGCTATGCCATCCTCTGCGGCACCGTCACCCACACCAGGCGGCACGCACCTCGAAGACGCTGGTAGTGCTGAGCCCGCAGCCGTCCCCTCCTCTTCACCTACATCCTCCTCTAGTAGTGCGGGCTTCTCCCACTGGTGGCAGCGTCTCTACTCTGCCCACACCTTCGCAGAGGGGCTGCGCGTGGTGTTTGAAGTGGTGCCGCTGTGGGTTCCTGTCGCCGGCGTGATCACGACTGCAGGCACGTACTATGTCACCTTCCGCGTGCGTCTCTTTCTCGCGCAGTGGCGCATCGCCGAGCGTCGCCGCGCTGAGCGCAAGTACGAGCTGCTCGACAATCTGCGCGGCATGAAAATCGTGCCGGTTGGCGCGGTCCACGCACTCGGCGACGACGACGACGATGATGATGACGACGATGACGACGAGGAAGAGGACGAGACGGCAGTGTCGCGACGCGACGTAGATGAGTTCCGCAGCAGCCTCGGTATTCGTCTACCCCGCGATGAGGATTTGATGGCTATTGTCGAGCGCATGCTCATGTCAGACACGCTGCCGGATGGGTGGGTGCTCTACCGCACGAGTGCCGGCATCGTTCGCTTCATGAACCTGAACACACAGGAGCTCTTCTTTTTCCCGCCCAACAAGCGCAAGGAGAAGGCGCTCATCGAGTCCGAACTGAAGAAGCGCAACCGTGAGGCCATGGAGAGTAGATACAACTTCTCGTACGAGGATGAGGGCATGAACTCGAGCTCCCTTTCTCCTTCTCGCTCCGACACGCAGAATTTTGAGACGTCGCACCGCTCTGCTCGCGAGGACGGCGGAACGGCAGGGGGAAACGCCTCTCCTATCGATTTCGACGACGGCGCCGGCGCCGAGGACCCGAATGACGGCCTCAGTAGCACCTTCCGCCGCGTATTCAGCTACTTCCTGGAGCGTGAGCAGAAGAAGATTGAGCAGGGTGTCGCCTTAGCGCGGTCGTCGCGCGAAGGGTCGGTGCTCGGCGGCCCGTCGGCAGGCCCCTCCAGCGCTTTTTTGGGCGGCACTGGTAGTGGCCAAGGAAGTGGCAGCGGTGCTGGGGGTGCCTCTGGCGTCGCAGGTGGCGGCCACGACGGGGCCACTGCATCCCACCGCACGAGCGCCTCTATGACGTACCGTGTGGTGTCCTCGAGCTCCATTCACGGCGGGCGTAGTGGGAACAATTAGAGGAGCGGAGAAGGTCGGTGCTCCTCTCTTCTCCTTCCCTTCTTTCCCATTGGCCGCCTCCCCTCCTCCCCCTCCCACATCGTTTTCGTGGAGTGGACCGTGCTGCTCGGCAAACAGGAGACAGGAAAAAAGGAGGAGGGGAGGAGGAGGGGGGAGGGGTCGAACAGCAGACGCCTTAGCCTCACACAGGTGTCGATATGACGCGCGTTGTTGATAAGGCGGCAGAGTGTTTATTTTTTTGTTTGCCCCCCCCCTCTTCCTCCCCTCTTGCCCTCCGTTTTGCTACCTTGAAAACCAGTGGCTACTCCCTCCCTCCCTGCCCTCCGTCCCTATCTTCCTCCCCCCTCCGCTTTCTTCCTCTGCCTGAGTGTCTGCCCGTGTGGCCGTCTGGGTCGCATGCATGCGTTGTGTATGGATCACTTTTTTTGTGTGTGTTTTTGGTGAAGAGGGGTGCGGGAGAGGTGAATGGGGAGTGAGTGGGTCAGGGGAGGAGGAGGAGAGATCAGGCTTGCATCTGTTCTCTCCTCTCCTCCTCCACCTCCCTCTTTTTTTTTGCCGGTTGCGTGTGTTTTTCCTTTTTCGGAATTTCTTTTTGTGTGTCAGTGTGTGTGTGTGTGCGATGGGGCGGAGATTGGGGGAGATGAGGGTAGGGTAGGGGGTGAGGTGGTGAGGGAAAAGGGGAAAGGAGGATAGGAGGGGGTGGGTGAGAAGAGTGAAAGCAAACGAAACGTAGAACCAGTTGCCATCGCGTGCTGCCACGGTGAGGTGTACCCTCAAGGGTTGTTGTGACCTTCTCTCTGCCTTTCTCACTGCTTTGCGTTGTGGTCGCTTTTCGCCGCTCCTCCCCTCCCTTCCCTTCCCTTCCCTCACCCACCCGCGCCCTTCTGCTGCACGCACTGCATTTCTTCGACGCATGTGCGTGTCTCTGTCT
The DNA here is from genome assembly GCF_000002875.2 of Leishmania infantum JPCM5. Classification (NCBI taxonomy): domain Eukaryota; phylum Euglenozoa; class Kinetoplastea; order Trypanosomatida; family Trypanosomatidae; genus Leishmania; species Leishmania infantum. The sequence continues at coordinate 238,045 of NC_009391.2, forward strand.
CTCTTTTTTTCCCTGCCGTTCTCTGTCGTTGTGGGAAAACTGCGAGGGAAGGAAGAAAGAGGAGTCTGAGAGAGAGCAGGATGGCTGCGAGGTGAGGGGTGAGGAGGGGTGGGAGGGCATGAGAGATGCAAGAGCCGAACCTTGGGGTATGGGTTTTGCCTGCTTGTTGCTGCGCGCATTTCTCTCACAAGCATCCTCTTCCGCTCAGTCTCGTGCTCGACTGCTCTTTTCTTTTTGTTGTTGTCACTCGACTTCGCCTTCTTTCTCTCTGTGTTTCTCTTCTCGAAGTGAGCGGTGCTGTCGATGATACTGGAAGGCGCTGCTGCTGCTAAATGTGCGGATGCGCGTGTGTATGTGGGCGATTCACTACCGCTGCGACTCACTCGCCTCTTTGCGTTGTTGTTCTCCCTTCTTCAATCCTCGTTGTTCGCGTATGCGTGT
>NC_009391.2:243485-278185 GCF_000002875.2 Leishmania infantum JPCM5
TCATCACCGATACGCTTCCTGAGAAGAAAAAAGTAGAGATGGAGGCGCGCCCGCTGATGCGAGAGGCGCGGCAGAAGCTGGCTGCCCTGCGTGCCGAGACCCGTCGTACCCTGGACCTGGATGCGCGGCAGGCTCATGAGGGCATCTGCAAGGATCGCGACCAGACCATCCGCAACTACGATGCGGAGATGAAGAACCAGATTTATCCCCGTCACTCGGTGTCTGCGCGACCGAAGACGTACCAGGAGCAGCGTGAGGAGGAGATGATGGGCCGTGGCAGGACAGACGGCACGGGGTTCACAGACTCGAAGCAGGTGCTGAATGCGGCCATCAACGTGCAGAAGGACGCGCTTCAGTCCCTCCAGCGTACAGAGCGGTTGCAGAATGTGACGGAGGAGGCGGGCAAGACAACGTTAGTGGAGCTTCAGAAGCAGACGGAGCGCATGTACCACATCGACGAGGAGCTGCAGAACTTGCAGGGCCAGATCGACCACGCCTCGCGTGATTTGCGCTGGTTCTACCGCCAGCTGGCACGCGACAAGTGCTTTCTCTCTTTATTTGGGCTGTGCATCGTGGCGCTGCTGGTGCTGGTCTTTGTGTCCATCTGGACAAAACGCATGAGGTCTAAGCAATGAAGAGAGAAGCTCTTTCTGTGTGGACTCCTCAGCATGGCGACAGTGGGGGGGGGCATATCAGGCGGGATGACCTCTGCGCGAAGCGGGATGGGATGCAAGACCGAAAGGGCGGAACAGGGGGAAAAGGGGGGGCGGGTTGTATCCGGCAGCACCTGCCGCTGCTGCGGCACTCCGTGTAAACTTGCCGACCACCCCTCTTTTTCTCTTTCTCACATTGAATTGCGTGTGCGTGCCCACGCACATGCACGCCAACTGTTTCCATAGTGTGTCTTCTCTCTTGCCACGCCGCCCACCTCCACCCTTCGCCTTGCCGCTTTTTCTTCCCCATAATTCTTACCTTTTCGATTTATGCGTTGGGTCTCCTCGCTGCTGTTGCTACTTGTTTTGTGATGAGAGAGGTGAGGGAGGGGTAAGACTGCTTTGAGCCCCGCCACCCTCTACTGCTTCTCGCTCTTCTCTCGCTAATTCTGTGTTGTTGCGTTTCCTTTCAGGCGTGCGAGTCCGCGCTACTCCTCCGTCTTCGTTGGGCGGCTCGATGTCTGAAGCGCCCCTCCTGTCTACCTCTTGGCGACTTTGTCTCATCGCAGAGATTATGTTTTCCTCTGTGTTTTGTCTCGTTGCTTGCACCCCCACATGCACATGCACGCACACGTATACATGCACGCATACATGTGTATGCCTTTGCTGATATCTGTTCTCCTCATCTCTGGCCTTGCGGCTTCTCCGAGATACAACGACGATGTAGATGGGGAAGGCATGCACATGTGTGTACACAGATGTTTCTATGCATGTGGATGTATTTGTGTAGGTGACACGGATGCCTCGTGTGTGTGTGTGTGTGTGTGTGTGTGTGCATGCTTTGTAGTCCACGCTTGCGGGCTGAACAAGAAAAGCGAAGATCGAGCCCAAGTATGACGAAGGGTTGGCCCGTGGCTGCTACATGTACGCAGACGCATATGCAAGCGCACAAGCCCGGGCTAATGGCTGCAATAAGAGGGACGAGAGCCCTTGAGCACGCGCCGACCTCAAGTCACCCCTGCCGTTTTCGCCCATCCGCTGTGCTACAGGGCCGTCTCAGGTTGACTCAGGTGAAAGTAGATGCCAGTGCCTCTGACATGCATGGGTGTGTGCCAGGTCGTGTTCACATAGATCGTTCTCTCTTTCTTTCTCTCAGTCTCTGTATCTTCGACGTTTCACTGCTGTACTCGCGTGCCGCGATGCAAGTGGTGCGTCAATCTGCTTGATCGCGGCGGGAGGTAAGAGGGAGAGCTTCAGGACAGGACGGCCTTACTGCCTACTCGGCGTGATGTGCAGCGAGGCGTCTATGATCAAGGGGAGAGGAGAGCGAGGCAGGGAGAGAGCGAACTCAAGGGGACGCGGGGTCGCATCGCTGACAATACGTCGTCACTCGAGTCTCTCTCTGGCCCCTTCGCCTTCTCTTGCAGGGGGCGTCGTCTATTACGCAGAAAAAAAAAGACTATATATGTAGGTGTGTATACGCATATGTAATATATGTGTGTGTGCGCGCCATTCCTCCACATACCGACCAACGCACAAAATACTGCCCCTCTCGCTCTTTTTTTCTTCTCGTCCTTCCTCTCACGTCGCTTTCTGGCACCCTTTGGACGCACTGCACCGCACGCGTTTCCTCCTTCCTGGTTGGCGCCGGGGTGCGTGCTGAACACACCCCCCTCTTTCTCCCACGTCTTCTCCTTGTACCAGTACGCATACCATCTTTTTGGTTGCCTTTGGCTTTTCTCCGTTATATTTTACGTCATTGGAGGCACTTCTTCACAACCACAAGCACCCACACACACACACACACACACACACACACACACACACACACACACACACACACACACAACACAGACACAGACACGGGCGGTCATACGCGTACGCGCAGACGCTTCGGCGTGGGCATGGACGTTGTCGCCTTGGCCTATTCTTATCTCTCCTATCTCCTTTCTCTCCTTTTTCCTCTTCCTCACAGGTACATCTAAGCTGCATCCTCGTGCACACACACCCGCACATCACGCACGCGCTGGTTCTCTCTCCCTCCCTCTGCTTGTTTGTTACCCCACACCCCATCCGCGTTGTGCGTCATTATATCCCCCCTTGTTCTCACTCGTGTTGCTCGTTCTCGTTTCGTCACTCGTTCGTTCCCTTAGCAGCGTGAAAGGGGGATACGCTGTGCGCGTGCGTGTGCGTGTGCGTGTAAGCCTCTCGCTCTTTTTTCGGAAAAGAAAAGGAGGGAGGCAAGGGGAGGGAGGAGGCGCTTGCGTATGGGGCGTTGGCTGTGCTGAGTTTTGGGATACCGGTCTGCCGCGTTTTTCTCTGCCTCTCTTTCTCTCTCCTACAGTCGATCATCACGCACCAGCACGACATCTATTACAGATACATACGTGCACCCGCGAAGGCTGCTGCCTTTGTCAGCGTGGTCTTTCAAGTGATCAAGTCGAAGGCCCATCGCATTGGCAGCGTGCTCGTCCTTCCGGCAGTGCGTAACTGGTGTGTATTTGCGTGTGTTTCCTTTTCGTTGTTTTTCGTTTTTTTTTTTTCACGGGTGTGCCTGTGAGAGGCACGACTGCGCTGCGCTTGGTTTGCTTGCAGTCCGGCGCGAATCGCTGGCTTCTAGTGTAGCGCTCTCTCTCTGTCGGTCTCTGTCCATCTGCGTGTGCGTGTGCTTCGTGAGACTTCACAAACGTGCCCCCCCCACACACACACATACACACGCACGCATACACACACCAGTCCAGGGGAAGGAGAGCGAGAGCGTCTTGCGTGTTTTCGACACCCTTCTAATTGTCTAGCCATGCCAACCACTAGCGTTGCCGCCCAGAGCAGCAGTAGTGGTAGCGGCGGCGGCTCTGCGTACAGGGCTGGGGAGAGGTCTTCCGCGTCATCCTACTCGTCGCATGGCGGGACTTCGGAGACTGACCACGCCGGATCATCATATTCATCACTGTCGCACGAGTCGGCATCGCAGCACGGCGACCAGCGCTGCCCCTATGAAGACGATGGCTCAACGCTCATCTCTGTGGAGTATATCCAGCGGCTCTGGCTCATGCGAGCCATCAGCCGCACTGTGCTCGCCCCCCTCGAGCGTGTGAAGTACGTAATGCAGTGCCAAAAGGAGCTCCAACGCGCAGGTGTCCTTCAGTGCGAGTTCAAGACCGTGTGGTCCTGTGTGCGCTACCTCAAGCATATGGAGGGCGCACGGAGCTTCTGGCGCGGCAACCTCATCCAGGTGGTCTCGCTTCTGCCTATACTGCTCGCGCAGATATTTCTTGCGTACCCAACACAATCGTTCATCTTCAACTCCTGTGTGATGCATTCCGTAGCGGGCTACACGGTGGCCAGCTACGCCGCCCTTCTCGGGGGTGCACTAGCGGCCACTGCGGTGAGCTACCCCCTGGAGTACGCGCGGTTCCGTCTCGCCGTCGATGTCAAGTCCCGTGTCGGCGCCCCGTACCAGTTCCGAAATAGCTTTTCCTTCTACGCCCATCCCGTGATGAGCGAATGCCCCCACTTCCTCTATCGCGGCCTCACTCTCTTTATCTTCGGCAGCGTTGTCTACCAGTCTGTGCAGAGTGTTCTGCTGAACCTCGTCGCTCCGTACGTACCGCCAGATGAGGAGGGCAACGGTTGGACCCCGGCGATCATACAAACAGTGTGTGGCTTGGCGGTATCCGGCACGACCACCCTGTGTCTTCATCCGGTGGACTTAGTGCGCCATCGCATGATGGTCGCCGTTATGGAGGACCGGCTGCGGTACTCATCCGCCATGAAGTGTGTGGCCCGCATCGCGCAAAAAGAGGGCATCCGCGGCTTCTTTCGCGGCGGGACCGTTACCCTGACGAAGATGATAGCGGCGACAGGGCTTGTCTTGGCGGGGCTGCCGTACTAGATGCATCCCGTTTTCTCTCGCTAGGCCTTGTGTGTGTGTACATGCGTTCATCCCTGTGTGAGAAAACACACGCGGTATGTTAATGTGTGTTTGTGTGGGAGGGGTGGAGGCAGGCGGCGGGGGAGGGGGAAGAAGAGGTAGTATGGGGACACTCAACTCACTTCCTTTTCTCCCTCCTTCGTTGGCTTCCGCGATGGTGTGTGGTGGCGGGGCACGCGCACGCACCCAAACACCAGCGTTCAGAGATAAACTGTTCTGAGGAAGGGGGTGAGAGCACCTCTCCTCCTCGCTCTTTTCTTTGTTGGTATTGTCGCTCGCTGCTCCACAGTTTTACTCCATGGCACGGACGCACGGACACGTCTGCGTTGATGTGAGGCGTGCGTGCGTGAGTGCGTTGATGCGAGGCGTGTCGTTTCTTCGCCTCTTCTGATCATATTTTTGTTTGGCTTTGTTCACATTACTCGTTTTCTGTTTTCCCTTTTCGCGTGTGTGCCCCCCCCCCCCACCGTCCGTCCGCCCCCTCTTTCCTTGGATTTTCGTTCATCTCTCCACTCACTCCCCCTCTTTTTTTTTTTCTCGGGTTGCGACTTGAGAGGCTCGACGGATGATAATGTCCATGGCGTTGGCGACGGTGGCTGCAGGTGGTGGATGGGAGGTGTGCAGGAAGGATTCGGATGGCTTGATTGGCAACGCTTCTCGTTGGCGTTACGTGCGCTTTGGGAGATAGAAAGCGCCGTAGCCGTGGCTGGAGCGCGTCTCGGTGAGCGCACGCGTTGATGTACGTACGGGTTCTCGTACTTCTCCACAATCACCGACATGGATGTAGAGATAGGCTCGATGACGCACGCGTACACACACACACACACACACACACACACACACACAAGCACGTTCCCTTTACATACGCACGTTGTCACCTCCACACGCCTACACCCTCTCGCTGTCGCTTCTGCTTCGCGTGTCTTCTCTCCTGTTAAGCTTTTCTTCGATCTGTTCATGCTGCCGTAGAACATGAGTCCAACGCTACATGACTTCCCCCACTCCAACCCTCCCACAGGGCCCCGCATCCCGCTGCTCTGCGCCGCGGGATGCGGGGCCCATTATGCTGGTCGAAACGTAGCGCGCTCCTCTTGGGGCAGCACGCAGGCTCCCCACACCTCTGTAGGCTGCGTGAGGGCCGGGGGTGGGATACGCTGGGGTTGCGCTGGCACTTTGCCCATCACATGAGGGGCGCAGACGCGTTCACTGCCGCAGCTCGCTCCACAATACAACGCCATCCACGACCTGACCACCCGCATCAGCAGCGGCACATCGCTCTGGCCACCCCCCACGTCGTAGGTGCTTGGTCCTGTCGCCACCAGAGGTGGTTCGGCATTCGGCAGGGCATAGAGGGAGGGGGCTGCCTGACTTCCTCACACATTGGGGGCACTGGCCCCTGGCATGCTACGCGCGGAAGCGTCCACCCCCCTCCTCAACGTCACCCGGGTCTCTTTTTAAGCACGAACAACCCCAGAGGACTATGAAGAACACACAACGACGGTAGAAAACTCGGGGGAAAGGTACGAGGCCACCTTGGCCATGGTGATAGGTGGTGTTCCTGCATAGTATTTTGCGTGCTTCCACCTCCACCAGCTTTCTCATCAAGTATCGCTTATCGTACAGCGCGTCTTTGTGTATGTTTGCTCAAACTGCATGTGCGTGTCTGTGTGTGTGTGTGTGTGTGTGTGTGTGTGTGTGATGGGGCGCAGGGTGACGATGGTGTGCCCGACGCCAAAGGTCGAGCTAGAACGCTCGCACTTGCACGTATCATGAATGGATCTGTGCTTCCAGTGGCGCACACAAGCAGTTGCATGGCGGTGCATCGCAGGTGACCCCCGCGACAGGGCGCAGCTCGCAGCGTGCCCTCATTCATGTTGTTGTCATGCTTTTGCTTTCCTGCAATGCTGACTCTTCACCGCTCTACTCCGCCCCTCCCCCCATTCCCTGCGAACCCATCTTCCTCGCCTCCTCTATCGCTCGTACATCGCTGTGCGTTGTGGTCGTCGTGTTGCAGCACAACCCCAAAAGCCGCCCCTCCCCGGACTTCTACACGTCTCTGTGAGTGGGTGAGAGCGCACCACCGAGGGGGCTGCCGCAGCGTTTCGTTGTCCATCGGGACACACCCGCACACACATAGACTTGTAAGCGGTGAAACACACACGCACGCTACTCCATACATAGATTCACCGAAGGCGCCGTGTGCTGTGTTGCACTGCACCGCTCTCTGCGTCATGCCCGTCGCAGCGGATGCGTCTGTGTCGGACTCCATCGCCTACTTGCAGGACTTCGTCAATCAGTCCGGCCGCCCCACACGCAAGGCGCTGCCACAGGACGCAGTGGACGCTATCCGTCCAGCTTTACGCGGCCCGTCTACTGCGGAGCGCGGTTCTCCACCGAACATATCCATGCTGAACAACCGAGGCAATAATGCACCGCTGCTCGGCGCCCGCGGAAGCTTTCGACGAGACAGCGTAGGCGAGGACAGACACACAAACCTTGGCGCAGGGGATACGTACTCTTCAATCCGCCACCTTGGCAACAGTAAACCTTCACACAGCGCGAGCGACTCGCGAAACGACGGCATTCTGAACGGCACGTCGCTTCTCCAGCGCCCGCGGGCTTCAGCGACGTTGGCCAGCGTCGGCCACTCGCCATACATCCGCGAAGCCGCTTCTGCGAGTGGCAACAGAGCCGATCCGAGTTACCTGCCTTCTTTTATCAACGACAGCAACGCCTCGAGAGGCGCTGCGTCGGCTGCTCCTGCGGCAACCTCATCCGGCACAATGTTCCGCTACGGGAAGGACTCTGCCGCGCCGCCCTCCTTATCCACCCGCCGAAAGTCGTACACGTACACCGGCGGAGCGGTGGGCGGCGGGTGGGCAGCGTCGGCGCCGCCGTCCGTGCCAAGGTGGGAGTGGTCCCGCGCCTCATCTTTTTCGTCCACGCCGCCGTACGGTCGCGTGTCTACCGCGGCGACAACGACGACGCCAGCCTCCCGTGGGTGGCGGCACTCGTCCGCACCGCCACCACCCGTCTCTCGTCGCGGGCCCTCGCCGTCGTCGCTACTGTGGGGGTGGGGAGACAGCAGCGGTGAGGAAACCCATCGTGGCGCTGCCACAGCCTCCACAGATGCCGCGACAGCAGCATCGCCGTCACCGTATGAGCCGCGCGGGCGGAGAGACAAGCATGTGTGGGAGGAGGGCTCTGTACGAGACTCTTACGTGAACAGCGCCTATGCGTCGCGTCCAGTGTCGTCAGTACTGTCGGCGTCCCATTCTCCTCCCGCGGCCCCCGCCGCGCGCCGCGACTCCGCCTACGAAGAGGTGAGGGAGGATCAGAGCTCGCAGTCGTGGCGCCAGCCGCTGCGACGCCCACCCCTGGCACCGTCGCCTCCATGCGCCACCTCGACAACAACGCCGCCGACCGTTTCTGCTGACCGTGTCCTGCACCATGTCGAGCCAGTTGAATTCGTCAGCTGCCACAACGCCGACGAGCACGCAGCTAATGTCCGCCGCATCGCACACTACCTCAAGAACTACTACGCCAGGGAGGCGGGAGAAATGGAGCGCGGTGTAGAGTCGTTGAGTGCCGAGGACGTGGCCGGGCTGGCGCAGTGCTTTTACATCGACCTCTACCGTACGGTGCGGCAGGCGCGGCGGGAGGCAGGGATGGAGACGTCGTCCTTCCTGGTCGAAGACCCGACGGAGAACGTCATTGCGAGCGTCGCACCAGTGCCACCGCCGCCGCCGCAGCGGGAGCGACACGACAGTTACACACCGCCGCCGCAGCGCCCCACCACGTCCGACGCTCGAAATCGGCTAGTGAACAGCAGCGCGACCTCAGACACGGAACCGACCTACCGCGCACCGAATGCCCAGCTCGCCTTCAGCGGCGGCGGCACGCACCCAGTCCAGATCATCACGGCTCGGCTGCCAGCCTTTCGCAACGACGACATCACCACCGCGGGCGACGGGACCTCCGCGCTGAGCCATCTTAGGCCATCAGTTGCGTCGTCTGTGTCACCTGCCGCTTCTAGCACGGCATCTGCATCGCGCGCTCACGAGGAAGCTCGCGCTCGTGTCAGCCCTGCGGGCCCGGCCGCCGTTGGTTCTAGTGCGCTGCCGTACGACTTGGACAACGAAAACGCCGAGGCCGTCTCCTCCTTGGCGCAGGCGGCCACGCCATCGCCGCCATATCGACATCTGCACCGCGCTGTCGACACCGCAGGAGCAGCGCCGCCGTGTGCAACGGTGCAGCACCACCAGTCGTCGTCTTTTCAACCGCATATGGTCTTTGGGGTATCACAGCACCATCCTTTTTCGGCGCCGAACGGATTTGCTGCGGCACCGGCGGAGCCTTCGTCGTCGCCTCGGCTCAATCACCGCCAAGGTGACACGAACAGTCGTGGACAACACAACCGCCATGGGCGGCAAGATGCATCCCTGCACACTCGCGGGCGTCATGTGCACATGCGAGACGGGTACGTGGACAGCAGCAGCAGCAGCAGCTCGGGCGAAGGCGGTGACCACGGTAGCGAGACGGGCAGATGCGACGGACGCAGAGACACTGGCGGCGGTGCAGGCCGAGCGAAGCTCGCGGCATCTCAGCCATCAAGCGGCATTGTCAAGCGACCTCTCAAAGATCTCATGCCGCTCTTGCGCTCTCGCGGCACTCTCGCTGTCAAGTACATTCACAACAGTCGCCGACCGCACCTACGCCTCTTCCAAATTCTCGACTGCATGGACACATACTGTGGCAGCGAGGTCCTCATGCCGCACTTCACGTGGGCGACGCCGGCGGACGCGCACCGACACGATCGGCTGCCGCGCGCGAAGCGGTCGAAGCACGGGGCGCCGCTGCCGACGGGGCTCTCCCTTTCCCAGCAGGAGGTGCCGTACGAAACGGCGCTGAACCTCGTTCACCTGGAGGCCGTCTACGTTGGCGCTGGACACGGCATCGCGGAGGCGCACATGACGCTGTTCCGTCGTGCCAAGTGCGGTGCCAACAGTCGCGGCAGCGATTCCCGTGTCGACGGTGGTGCAGTGGTGGTCGATCACGGAGGCCGTCCGGTGGCAAACGACATGTGCGCCGTCTTCGTCTTCGCATCCCGACCGGTGGCGGTGTCCTTTTTACGCGAGGACGACCGGCAGGCGTGGGTGGGTGCCATGATGGGTGTGGTGGAGCGCAACCGCACCTTGACAGCGTGACAGGAAGGCCAGCATGAAGAGCGGAATGAGGAGTGCTGTGGAACAAGTCCCTGTGAGATGGACGGCTCTGCCACACGGGGGGTGCGTGCGCGTGAGCCGTTACGGTGCGGCGTGTCCCTGCTTTTCCCGTAGATGTGTACTGTGCTGCTTTGGTGGTGACTTCTACTCCTCTCTTTCCTTTTTATGCATGTGCATGTGCGTGCTCGCAGATTCGGTTCTTCCTCTGTGTTCCTGTTTTGCTCATTTCTAGCGTTCTTCTGTTTTGTGTCTTCGCCGAGCAGATATGTGTGCGCACACACACTCAAGAGTATACACGAATTGCGTGCAGGTCCTTCCTGCTTGCCATGCGTGGATCGCTCCCTCTTTTTTTTTTCGCTACCTGTATTACCTGTTGTGCATTGCTGGATCTGAAAAATCGATGTGCTTGCTGTGTACGCCTCAGATATACAACTGCACACACCGACACACTGGTACACCGGACACAAGTTCATGCGGCTGCAGGCGCGGGGCGTGGATAGGTATAGGCTTTTGATCCGCTGATGCGCACTCCTTGGTATTGTGTGTCTCTCTCCCCCTTTTAGCTTGCGTGTGGTTCGTCACGTGAACTATGGGTTTCGGGCACATGGGACGGAAGGAGGGAATTGGAACGGACAGCAAAGGCGTGGCCAAAATCAATCTGCGTGTACACCAGTCTTTGGCCCCCCCCTCCTCCCCCTCTTTCCTACAGAGCGATTTCCTCGTCATTCGGTGTTAGCGCAAGTCCGCCGCTCTCTCCGACGCCTCTTCCTCGCATCTTGTGCCTCCGACCGACGTGCCGTTACGGCGCCCCTCTTTCCTCTCTCGTCACACCTTCTCTCTTTTCTTTCTCTTGCTGTTGTGTTCGCCGTGACACACGGAGACTCACCAAAGTACGAACCAGAGGCAAGCAGAGAGCATGCGTCTCCACGTGTTCTCCTCACAGACGCACGCCGACGCACAAGCACACCCCCTCCCCCTTTTAGCTCTTGGAGAAGAAGTCACATGAACCACCGGAATTATCGTCATCCCCGGTACACAAGCGCATAGACATTCTCCCCCCTCCCCTCTCTCACCCCCCAAATCTTGACCCACACGTACAAACATAGATGGCGCGCAGAGGGGGTCTGACTGGGACGGCAGCGACGACGAATGCTTCTGCCATCCGTTCGCCGCTTCTCTTCTCCACCCCCACCCCTGTGCTGCTGCCGACTCTTCGCGTCTGCTGACAGGTCTGAGCTGGCGCCGTGCCGGGGAGACCCGCGGTCATGACCACGCCCTGGGCAGGCCCCCTAAGAATCCTGCCCGCGATTCAACGTATATGCGCATCCGCCTGTTTTTTTTCAGCTTCACCTGCGTTTCGCCGACGTCGAAGGCAACCACGGACCCACCCCCCGCGCTGTGCGCACTGAAGCTGCCATGGGGCCAACGACATCAAACGGCGCTGATGGGCCCGATGTCCGTGACATAGCCGTGACGCAGCAGAGACAGAGGACCTGTCGTTGCATGCGTCTGTGTGTTGACCAGCTCGTGATAGAATGGATACGTTGGGCAAACAATTCGCTTCTCTCCCATTCCGCCAGCTCCGACACCTCCCCCTTCTTTTCGTCTCTTTCTTCAGGTCACGCCCACCCACTCCATCTACCTACCCGGCCTCCGTACTCGCCAAAACACGTACCTACCCCCTATCCCCACGACTCCTTCCGTCTATCTAGACACGCTCGCGCGCACTGCCGCCCACGCGTGCTCGATTTCTTCGTTTGTTCCACTATAAGCAGCACACACCCTGCACGTACGGTGCGGGGGTGTGTGAGCACGGAGGTGTTCAAAACGACATCCTCGTGTACGCTGCAGCCTGTTTTGCTCGCTGTGCGTGCCCGTCACTTTCTTTCTTGCGTGCCATTGGCCAGCTGCGCGGTTTGCGCGTTGACACAGGCGCACATACACACACACACGCGTTAACGTAGGTATTGTGCAGCTGCTGTGGAGTTGCTTATCTGCTTCGATCACTCTCCGTCTATGTATCATCGTCGTCCACATTTGGCGAGAGGCGGGCAGCTACACACAGTCAGGTACACACATACACACGCAGACAGGGAAGGTCTCTCGTGATCGTGAACTCGTGTGTCTGAGAAACGACGTCTGTTCTGTGTGGGGGGCTTGCATGTGTCGTACAATTGCGGAAACACACACACACTCCCACACACACACTCCCACACACACACACACGAACCTCACGCAGTCAACGCAAGTACGCGAGGAGAACAAGAAGCGTTCAAACACGGCTTGCAGAGAAGAGCGAGACTAAGGAGCAAGGGAGAGCTACAGTGTGGCGGAGCTCGCTCGCTCTCTCTGTATATCTGTCTGCCGCTCCTCCCTTTTCTGCCGCCCTTCTCCACTAGACGATTCGGAGGCAACGACATCAGGAAAGGAGACGATAGGAAGTCATACAGATCCACACACACACACACATACGCACACACACGTTTACATAGGTATATGGATTATATATATATATATAATCCATATACGGCGTCTGCGTCAACAGTATCATTGACGTGAAAAAGATCGCTTCGTACATTTTTTTTTTGCTTGTATATATTTACAAATCCCTTCGCCGTCGTCTTCCCCACCCCCTTTTCTTCGCGGTAACCATCGCCGACCGTCATCATCCACGTTCGTCTTTCACCTCGCATTCCCTTGTAAAGTGCCTCTTGTGCTTCTCCCCCCCCCACTCTCTGTGTGTGTCCGTGCCTGCCACTCCCTGTGCGCGTGTGTGCTCCTGCTGTTCCTTCGCTTCTTCTCCCTTTTCGCGTCTTTGCGCCGCTCTTTGGCGGAGAGGGAGAGAGAACGGGACGCTGTTGCTCTCTCACACGTATATTTGCAGTAGGCGCCACCACCTTATCGTTCTCTCCGTCTACGCTTTTCCTCCTGCTTCCACTTCTTGCTCTTTTCCGTCTCGTAGTACACAGATATATTGCTGTGCCTGTTGGAGTGGTGGAGGGCGGGGTCGCACGTGTGCTCTCGCATCCGCGTGCGCGGCGTTTCCCTGCTATAGCTGTCCTTGCAGTGGTACGAAGGGAAGGGGGTGGGGACGCGTTTACGTGCTCGCGCGCACATAGGCGCATCAATAAATACAGAGGAAAAGGCAGACAAGAGGTTGAGGAAGGGGACAACTTCGCCGCAACGGGAAGGAGGAGTAGGAGCGAGTGTTAGTGGTGGGAGGACGTCGAAACAAACGTAGAGGGGGCCGCAATCGTTTCGCGTACCGAGGCCTTGCGTGCATCTCTTTCTGTCTTCTTATTCTCTCTCTATCTGTCACTCAGCGTACTTTATATTTCTTCGTGCGCTCCGGTCGCGTGCGTGTCGGCCACGCGTGCCGTTCGCTTACACACGCACCTGAAGAGGCAAAAGGCCTGCCACCACCCACCACCTCCTTTTTGTTTTCGCGCCCAGAGGAATTGCCTGTGGCTTCGTGGCCTCTCTCCGTTCGTGTTTCTCTTGCCAGTGGGGGGGCAGAAGAGTACATCAATAACGAAAAAAATCGAGAGTTGGAACCACCAGGAGGATATATATATATATATATAACCAAAAGTACTACTTTCTGGCTGGTGGCTGCCGTTCTCACGTCGTGTCGCTCTCCCTCTCCGCGTGTGCGTGTGTGCGACGTGTCTGTCGTTTGTTTTGTGCCGCTTTTTCTCTGCCGTCTTCCCTCCTCTTTGTGTGTCGCCGTCGCCAAGCCCCCTCCCCCTTTTCTCCCTCTTCGCATTTGTTTTTCTTTCGCCTCTTAAACCTGCTTCTGTTGTGTGCTGTCGTGGTACTCTCGTCTCTTTCTCTGATTTCTGTCTTTACTCGTGCTCCATTCTGTTACCTCCTCTTTTTCCCTGTCTCTCACCTTTTTCCCTGTCTCTCACCTTTTTCCCTCCCTTCCCTCCCTCCCTCCCTAACCCTCTCGTGTGTCTGTCCTCCGTTGTCGCGTTCTCTCTCTCCTGCTCGTGCGCTGTTCGCCTTTTCAGCAATCGCCTTCACGGGGCGAATACAGAAAATAAGGCACACGGGTTATTGCTGTTATCGACTTAGTCGATCCCTCTCCCTCTCCATCTCTTTTTGTTTGTTGTTTGCGTTCTTTTTCTTTTATTCATCCACCTGTGCGTGTCTCTGGAACACCTCTTCTGCCTTCCCCCTCCCTCCTTCTCCCTCTAGCGGTGTGTGCCTTGCCTCTCTTACCCTCTTTTTTATTGGCCTGATTTCTCCCTCTTTTCCTGCTTATACTCCTGACATTCTTTGTTTGCTGGCGCTTCGCTTTCTTCGACGCTCGCCGGAGCTCTCACGCGCACGCAGATACACTCTCGTTTCTATTCCGCTCTTGACATTCTCTTTGTTCATTGTTTTTTCTGTGCGCGCCTCCGATTCAGTGCTGCCTCTCCCCGCCTTCTTCTGTTTTCCGTCTTCTTTTCGCTCATCGACATTCGCTTTTACGAGTTCCTTTCTGTGTGCGTGTGTGTTTTTTATTGGTTGTGGTGCACGCGCTCTTGCGCTGTCGCTTTTTGCCTCGTTTGCTTTGGCTTGGTTTGCTTGGAGACCTCTCTTGTTTCTCTCTCTCTGACGGCACACACACACACACACACACATCCTCCTCCTCCTCCTCCTCTCGCTCGTCGTCTCCCTTCTCTTCTCCGTTTGAATACCTGTCCCCTTCGTTGGCTGGTTGACTCGAGCGTCTCGCTGTTCTGCGTTTTCCCCTTTCGTTTTTTTTTTGCTTGGCTGTTGTCTGCGCCTCTCCACTTCATTTTGTTTTCTGGTTTCTTTTTCGTATTTGTTTTGTCTCGGTGTGAGTCGGTCTGTATGTCTGTGTGTGTGTGTGCTCGTGCTTGTGAAAGGTTGCGCCCCTCCATCTTTTATTTTGTTTCCTTTCTGTGTGTGCGCCTTTCTCTCTCTCTCTCGCTGTGCTGCGTCTTTGACAGTGACATTCCCTTCCCTCCCTGTCTGCGTATTGCTCTTCTGCCCAGCTCCGCCTTTCTTGTATTCGCGAGCTCTCTACCCCTCCTTTCCCACAGATTACGTCTTCGCGCGTTTTTTCTGTTGATCTTGGTTGTTGCGGCTCTGTGGCAGACGGGCGGCGAGATTTCGTTTCTCTCTTGAGTCTTTGCGGTGCCTCTTGCGTTCTCTCCCTCAGCGCGACCGCCACCCTTACCCCCCCCCCCCCCCATCTCGGGCGCCTCCCTCCATCACACGGCTCTCGTTTGCCTTTCGCTTCCGGTTCTCCTGCACGGGGCGTTGAAGGGCTCCTCCTTCTCGCCCTGCACTCTGTCCTCCCCCTTTTTTTTTCGGTCGCCTACACATTATAAATATTCCTTGTATTCGTTCTTTCGTTCTCTCTGTACGTGTGCTTCCGGCTGTTTCGTGAGCGACGGCGTTCCTTGCTGCTTGTCTCTCCGCGTCTCTGCGTCCGGGTTCGTTTCGAAGGAAGGCACACGCAAGGTAACACGTGCCTGTTTCTACAGCAGAAGCTGTTTGCTCTTGCGCCTTCTTGAATCCCTTAGGCTTTACACACACACACACACACACACATCTTCAGGCGTCAGCAGCTGCCTTCTTTTTTTTCTTCCTTCTCCCCTCTCTCTCTCTGCTCCCCCTTTCAAGCCCAAGCGCACACGGGCAGGCAGGGAGTGCGAAGCGAGCCGCCGGTAAACCAAAAAGTGGAGAGGAGGTTCGCAAAGGGCCCGTTGCCTGCCGCCTCCCCTCCCCAGTCCCACTCGTGTCCTCGCTCGGTGCTCGTACTCGTTTTGGCTGTTGTGCGTGTGTGCGTGTGTGGGCACGAGCACCGTGGCCTCTGCTTTGTTCTCTGCCGGTGTGCGCCGTTACGACAGACGCACGCATACATACATACATATATATATATATTTCTTTGTGGCGCCTCCTCATCGTCTGCTCCCTCTCTCACTCGAACATTTGCGTACGCGCCCAACTCGTGCATCCGTGCGAGAGAAGAGAGCAGGGGGGGGGAGGGGCGACAGAAGCGGAAGGGGACGACGACGTGATGCCGTCGGTTTCAATACGCGCCGACCCTGTCGGGGAGGACCAGATTTTTGTGCTGCGAATCCTCTCCTTGACGTCGCGCCGCGCTGCCGCCGTGAAGGACCGCGCCAAGGCCGCAGCTGCGGCAGCAACGCCGTCGGGGCTTTCAAAGAAGTTTTCGCATCCTTCCCTGAGCTCTTCCTTTGAGAGGAGCGGCGCTGGCGGAACGCTGAGCAAGCGGGGGAGTCCTGAGAGCACCGCTGGCGCCTGCGACAGCGATGGCGCCGGCGCGCTTGTGATGGGCACGGCGCTGCTGACGGAGTCAGCGGACGAGGGCGCAACGACTACTTCACACTCCCACGCCTCGCACATGCTGCACGCACCTGGCGGGTGCATCGAGCGTGAATGTGGTGTCGAAAGCGCTGAAGCGCCGCTCCTCGCCTCCGCTGTTTCGCCGAGTGCAAAGGGGGAAATGACGAACCCAGCCGACGCCCCGGAGTCGCCGCTCTTGGCGACGTCGCCCATATCTGCTATGCGGCGCGCTATGGAAAAAGGCGCGCGCCCCGTGCGCCGCCCGCGCACCACGCCCGCCTCCTCGCCCTTTGCACGCACTCGGAGTGGGAGTAGTGGCGATCCCAGCGAAGCCGCCAAGGCGGCAGCGTTGCGGCGCGATGCCGTGCGTCGTACCTTGTCATTGCTGGGGCTTCCCACCTCCGCCGGCGTCTCTGCTGGTTTGGACCGTTACGAGGTTGCGGCGCCGTCGTCCTCTCAGGCGCCGGGGGGCGGGGCTGGCGTCGATGAGCACGCGCTCACCACGACAGTGTCGCCGGTTAGTGCTGGGGGCCGCTCGGGGTCAGCACGGGCACCTGAAGCGTCCCGGTCACCTGCGGTATCGGCCCCGGCGACGCCGGTCGAAAGCACGCAGGGCAAGAGCGACGCCGGCTGCCCTGGCTCGCCAGTGGTGGTGAAGACGTTTGGTGCCTTTCTGCAGCTCTTGCAACCAGCTCCGCCGCCCCCAAGCCTGGTTGTGCCACTGCCGGGCCCCAAGACCGCAAGCGCAGCCCCGCGCTCGACAATGCGAGACAATGTGGCAGGCAGTGGCCAGCCATCTTTTACAACGCCCCCACCGCCGCAGCCGCAGCTGTCGTTGCCAATAGACAGCGCGTTTCGCTCTGTGCCGTCTCTGCCGCCACCACCGACACCGCCGCCACCGTACGTGGCGACTCCGGTTCCGCAGGCAACCTTTGGCGCCGGGACCTTCACCACTGCGCAAGACCTCGTAGCGCATGTGCGCCTGCTTCTGCCGTGGACAGTAGTTGCAGCAAAGAGGCGGCGTCGCATGCTCGGTGGCGCAGACGAGTTCGCCAATGACTTGGCATTGTCACCGCTGTCGTCGTCCTGGCGTCCGATCCCGGCTGCCTCGGAGCGCGCCACGAGTGCGAATTCGCCGTCGTCTGCGCAGTCGCCGCAGCGCCGCGTACTGTCGACGGACTCCGCCGCCACCACAAACAGCTCCTCTTTCATGGACGACGAAGTCACGCTCGTCAGCGACCGCGTGGACGCGGTGCTGCCGACTTGGGCGTACCTGTCCTCACACATTGCCGACGCCGCCCCGCCGACACTCGTCCTGTCGGTCCCCACCTTCGCTCTTGCGAGGGATGACTCCCTCACGATGACCTCGACGGGGAGCGGCCGACACCGCCGCACCCACAGCCCCCAGAGCAGCACGGCCAGCTCTGTGGTCGGTGGAGTACCACCCCCACTCCTGTCAATGGCAGCGGCCCCCCTTATTATGGACGAGCGCACGGATCGGCAGTCGTGCTTGTACCCGTACGAGCTGGCGGAGGCCTGCGCGCTGGCTCGACTACGACGACCTAAGTCGAAGACAGCGGCTGCGGCTGCATCGGCGCGGAGCTCTCTGCACCTGCTCCGACTGGAGCTGCAGGTCGATGTGCAGCATATTCCACCCACAGTGAGGAACGTTGCACCGGCACAGCGGCAGTGCATTCTAGATCAGGCCCTTACCGAGTTCACGCTGACGGGCGTGCTGTCCACCACGGTGCTGCGAGGCGTGCTGAACGACGCCGCGCTGCGGTTGTTGGCCAGCGTGGACGATGAGGTGTTGCGACGGATCGCCGGGGAGGTGGACCAGGCCAGCCAAGCAGAGGTGGAGCCCTGTGAAGGTGGCACATCGAGCGTCTCGGCAGTGCCCGCTGTCACCGATCAAGCCGGCCGCCAGCGCGTTGTGCCGCTCAGCCTCCAAGTTCACGCGCTCCAAGGGGAGCCGGGCATTGCTGCGGGGGCCACGGCGGGCCCGCTGCTGTCGAGCACTTCGGTGCACTCCGCGACGACTTCGACCGTCTCTGGCGAAACAGACTCGCCGCGTCACATGCCGATGGTGCCCACCGTCACGCCGACGCGACTGGTCCTCATGGTGCTCGTGCACGTGCAACACACTGCGACAACATTGGCAGCTCCTGAGGCCCAGGAGACGCCGAGGGTGCATGGCGAGCAGAGGCCGCAGCCGAAGGGACACGATCGGGAGCGCGCGGCCGAGACGGTGGAGGCTTCTTCCTCGTCCTCCGCTGCGGATGCAGCGACTCGGATGGACGAAAACGCCGCCGTGTCCTTAGTCAGCGCCGTTGTACCGCATCTCTTCCCGCTCACCTTCGGGCTTTCACGCTTCACTACAAGGCTCTCTCTCTCCAGCGCCGTCGACTACGATGCCCTGTGCACCGCAACGAGGACTAGCGATACTGAGAGCTGGCCAAGCTCTGCCGCGGAGGCTGCGGAAGAAGTTGCCGCCGCTTCGGCGGAAACCTCAGGAAGGCGAGCGGCAGAGTTCAGTGAAGGCTCAACTGCGACAACGACTGAGGAGGGCACACGCATAACCGGCGCAGAAGCGGCAGCGCAGCCGTGGTCGTGGCAGGACATCTCCGTCGGCTCTGTGCGGGCGTGGTGCGGCCTACCAGAGCTGAAGCCGCCTCCAACGCCGGCGGCGGTGGCACCCTTCTCCTCTTCCCCGTTGGCGTTCTCGCGGGTGGTGAGTCCCATGGCTGTAGGGGCGGGCGGCACGGCAAGCATGAGCGCTTCGCTCTCGTCGCAGCCGACGCCGAAGCGGCAGTGGCCGCTTCAGAAGATGGTTCCTGAAGCTGCCACCGCTGCCGTTCCCGAGAGCGAGGCAGTCCGCGATGCCGCGGCTGACCAGGCAGTGGCGCTTGAGCGTGAGGCGAAGGGCCAGCTGGGCTTGGAGGGCAAGGAAGAGGGCGAGTTGGACGACAGCGGCGCCATAAGCGAGACGCTGCGGCGCTGTGATGTAGGCAAAGAGACGGTGGTGCTGACGAGTGTCGTGGAGGCCGTGCACCGTTGCGTCGACGCGCTGTGCGGGCACGCCAGGCTGCTGCGGGCGCTCATGGAGACGGGCGAGGCTGAAGTGGAAGCCGGCGAGGCCAGCAACGGAGTTATCGGCTGCTGGGGCTCAGAGAACGAGGGGAAGCTCCAGGAGGAGACACCTGCTGGCCAGCAGTGCACGGTGGCGTTCGCGGAGACCGGCTGCACTTCAAAGGCAGACGCTGCTCATGGCTGCCGTTGCGTCGACGATCATGCTTACCTGCAAGACATCATGGCGGCCACCCAGCAGGTGCTCGTATGCGGGCTGACGCGCTTGCTTATCGTCGGTCTCTCCGTGCCAGAGCCCGCCAAAGGCAGCGAGGTGCCTGTCTCAGCGGAGAGTGCGGCAGCCTGCGATGCCGAGAAGCGAAGCGCAGGCTCTCGCTCTGTCCTTTTTTCCATGCTCGCTAGCGCCGAGGATAGCGATGGCAACGCCGCAGCGCGCACTTGCGGCATTGCACAGCAGCTGCGACGCTGGTTCTCTGTGTACGGCCGCTACCTTGCCGAGCGTTTGTGTGCCCCGCTGGAGCAGCTCGAGGCGTTCATCGCAGAGACCACTGGCAGTGCCGCCGCGACGCCGAAGACCGCAAAGGCGATATCCGGCATGTTTGAAAACGGCCACAAAAGCCTGAGTGACGTGCCGAGCACCTCACGCCGAGTGGTACTTGGGGCACAGGTGATGGTGAAGGAAAAGCGCCGCCACCGCCGCCACACTGCGGGCGTGAAAGCCTCACAGGATGGCGCTAAGTGGGACGGCGCCGCGAAGTCCGAGGAGGCGGACGCGTACGCCGTGGACTCTTCCGTGCTGCCCGCCTTGTCTATCGCAAAGGCAACCGTGCAGCTGTGCCGCACGATGGCCGGCACATTGCCCCCGCTGTACGATGCAGGCACTGTTGCTTCTTGTAAGGAGCCGTCAAGCCTCCAGCACACACCGACGACGTCCACCGACGGCGACGGCTTGGCAACGATGTCGAACACAGCCTCGCTAAGTCAGCCTCACTGCCGCCAGCACTACCGCTCCACCTCACGTACGCTTTCTGCCTCCATGCGCACGGCCGGTGCCACTGCCGGCGCTGTGCACCCCCTTCACGAGCGCGTTGCCCCTCTTATAGACGCAATTACCAGCGTGTTAAGACTCTTTGAGGCGGAGGAGCGACGGTGGGCAGCGCTGCAGGAGCCGCTGGCGTGCCTGAGAGGACACTGGCGGGACATGCGGGCGATCATCAACGAGGAGTGTGTCCAGCGGTGTGAGGTAGGGCAGTCGTCGCTGGTGGCCTTAGAGAGGCAGATGCGAGACACGCTGGCAATGAGGGAGGTACGTGGATGGTCATCGATCGTGGCGGAAGAGGTCGCTGCTGCCGCCCCCGCCGTTGCACTCGCCGTTGAGGGCGAGTCTTCATCAGCGGAGCCGGCTGAGCTCGGCGAACTCACTGTTCCAGCGAGCCAGCCTCGTACGTCCAGCCAGCGTAGTGTTGCCCAGCAGCCCACACTGACGCCGATAGTCACACTGCCGTTAATGCCGGACCTTAGTGGCGCACACTTGCCCCCGACGCATTCCCTCAAGGTACTGCAGAGGACAGTGATTATGGCGGAGGCGTGCAAGGGAGAGCGAGCCGCGGCGGGCTCGGACGAACATGTGGAGGTGGCGGTGGAGGAGACGCTGCTGTCGCCATCGCCGCCGACGCCGTCGCATGCATCGGACGTCGAGAGCGAGGAGCCAGAGGCGGCGGAGGAGGGCGAGTTGAAACACGCATGCGCTGAGGATGTCGTCATGGCCGAGGATAGCGAGGCTGGCGAGAGTGGCGACGACGGCATCGAGGCAGCAGCCGAGAAACTGAATAACCGACCCACGGCGTCCGCGGAGGCAGCGGCGCCACCTCTGTCGCCACTCCTCTCCGCCGCAACGTCCAGCCACCTCGCCACTACCCTGATGCAACAGCACAGGCCGCAGCGCAACCAACCGAAGCAGAGTGGCCGCGCGAAACGGTCGGGCCAGGCTCCGATGACACAGCCGCACTCACAGACTCAGTCCCATGCCAAGGCAGCAGGCTCACGTGCGCAAGCCTCGAAAAGCAGCGCTACGCCTCCGATATCTCTGCAAAACTCGAGAGCGCCTCCAGCAGCATCAAACAGCACTGCGCGACCGTCGCAGCAGCGAGGCACCGCCTCCGCCGATTACGGTGCCGGCGCCGCGGCGTCTGTGTGGGGCGCACTGGCACTTGCGGTGCGCCAGGTGCAGCGGCGCAGCACGGCGGCGCCGCTGTACGTGGATGTGGTAGTGCTCCGCCAGGCCACCCCGTTCGTGGCCGTCGGTGCTGTTCTTTTCTTTCTCCTTCTCTTCCTGTAAAGGCAGCGATGATGGATCGTGCGTGTCGCAGGGACCGTGCCGCGGATGTTCTTGGTGCTTCTCCACGCCCGCACACGCGCGCATGCATCCGCGTGAGCGCCGCGTGTTATCGATTTTGTTCCATTGCTCTTCGAGAGTACCTTACAAACCGCATAGCCGGTGTCATGTGGTGTGGTGGAGTGTCGTCTCGGCTGCTGCGCCGTGTGTGTGTGTGCGTGTCTGGTGGTGAGACGTCTGTTTTCGCCATCGATACAGGTGAAAGGTGGAGCACGAGACGACCGCGAGAAGGAAGCGAGACGAAACGCTGCCACCGTGTCGCCCCCCCTGGCGCAGAAACAAGTTTTTTTTCGAAGCAGCAGACGGGCGGCCACCAGCATGCGTGACTAGCAGTGCACCGCGCGGCCTCCACGGGCGCGGTGAAGGCCGTATCGTAACGCGTTATAAGTTTCTTCGTTATGGCAGGATGGGAACGGTGGGGAGAGAGGGGGCGGGAGAGGATAACAACCCTCGGTTGTTTCTCTGCAGAGGTGGGTGGGGTACGTGCACGACGACGTCGCCTCTCTATGCGAAAAAGCGATGCGACGCACCCTCTCCTTCGGACGGCTTTGCGCATCGTGGAGGGTGGGCATGCGCGGCATCGACACGGGTGAGGGAACCCCGCTGCATCGCAGACGGCTGCTTTTTGGTCGCCCATGTCTCTTGCCTACAGTCTCTGGGAGGGGGGGGAGGGTACGTCTGGTATGTATTTGGTGCATGTGACTGCCTTCTTCCCCCTCCTCGCCGACGTCCGCACCGCCAACTCCGCCACCAATCTTGGCGTCTCTCTCTCCTTTCCTTTCTCTTTGTCATGCCTCTCCTTATCCATCCGCCTCTTGACACCCGCCGACTTTTCGTGCGCGTCCACGCACACATCCACGTACACACACTCACACACATGCACTAGTGTTGAGCGAAACAGCAGACTGTGACCGTCTTCGTCTCCTACCATCACCGTCTACCCAGTTTTAACCTCTACACCGTTCCCTTTCTTATCTGGATACTCGAGTTGGTCCACGTGCGTCTCTCTGTGTATGAGTGTGTGAGTGCGACTATCTGTCTGGCTGCGAGTGTGTGCGCGTAGGTGTAAGGCTTTTCGGGATAAGAAGAGCAGCAACGAGGGACCAGCGGCAACTCCTCACCGCGGGTATCTCCTCTCCACCACCACCATCTCCACAACCATCACCCTTTCTTTCCTCTCTTCCGCTACCCCCAAGCAACATCAGCGGACACCGCTCCCTTAGCCACAGAGGCAGCAACAACAAAAAGGAAGTACACAGCGAGAAAATGAGTCACAAGTATATCTTCAAGTACATCATCATCGGCGACATGAGCGTCGGAAAGAGCTGTCTCATGCACCTGTTCACGGAGCAGCGGTACCGCAAGGACCTTCCGCACACTATCGGTGTCGACTTCGGCACCACGGTCGTCGACATCAACGGTGAGCTCGTGAAGCTGCAGATGTGGGACACCGCCGGACAAGAACGCTTTCGCTCTGTCACACGAGGCTACTACCGCGGCGCAGCCGGCGCACTCCTTGTGTATGACATTAGCCGGCGATCGACCTATGCCCACATAGGCACTTGGCTGACCGATGCTCGCGCGAACACAGGGCCAGAGACGGTCTTCATTCTCGTAGGCAACAAGTCTGACCTGGAGGAGGAGCGAGAGGTGTCGTACGAGGAGGCGGCTCAGTTCGCAGCGGAGCACAATCTGCTTTTTGTGGAGTGCAGCTCGCTAAACGGCAACAACGTCGAGGAGGTCTTCCTGTCTACGGCGCGCCGCATTCACGAGAAGGTGAAGAGCGGTGTGATGAGCCCGGTCGATCCGGAGAGTGGCGTGCAGCTGCACGCGGCCGCCATTCCCACCTCGACCGCTAACAGTGGCCAGACTGGGGGTCCCGTCGACTTGAAGGCCGGCACGAGTGGCGGCGTCGCTGCGGCGGCAGAGTCGAGCTGCTGCTAGGAGGAGCTCCTCCTGCTCCGTCCCTCACCCTCCGCCTTCCCACAACACACGCACAGGCACATATATATCTGTACGTTCAAAGGCCGTAGAGAAACCGCAAGAGAGATTGTGTGTGTGTGGGTGTGGAGGGCTCGGGTGGGCGTACGCCTCTCTGCGCAAGCACGCGCGGTGCGTGTAAGCGCGTGTTAGGATGAGGTGGCTGGGAGAGGGCAAAGGCGGAAGAGGAGGAGGGCGGCGTCGAGGGTGGCAGTGGTAGTGGTTTTTGAGCTGCTCAGCAGATTCTAAACGACCACAGTGAGCTGCTGTTTGCCTGCCGGGTTGTGTGCACACGTGCAGCGGCGAGATGCTCTGTCGTGACCAGGCTTGTTTCACGCGCCCAACCCAATCGACTCCCCTCCCCTTCTGCTCACCGCCTTCTCCTCCCTTCCACGCGACTTTCGTCTCTCATAGCACGCGGCCCCGACTTTCCCCCGCTGTGTGATGTCTCGCGTGCTGTGACGCTTGCTCGAAATGTGCCGTGCCTTCTGTTCGCTTGGTGCTCTCCGAGGGAGAGAGGAGAGAGAGGAGATAGGGCGAAGTGGCGCAGGGCCGAGAGAGGGTGCTGATGCTGATGGACGCACGCATCGATTCTTTCCCTCTCACCCCCCGTATTGGTTTCCCACTACAAACGCGTAAGCTTCTCCCTTCCTCCTCTCTCTCGCATCCACCTCCTTCTTTCGTCTCTCGCTCTCTTCACTGCTCTCCTCCTGTCTTGCTGCAGCTGGCTGGTGCGGCTCTATTGTTTATTGTACTGTCCGCAGCAGCAGCAGCAGTAAGCAGGCTGTAGCGGCAACTGCGTGTGCACGTGTCTCTCACACCCACTCCACCTGCTGACGTGTAGGTGTGTGTGCGCGTGTCTGTGTCTGTGGAGGAGGAGGGTGGGGGGCTATAAGGAGAGGCGGTCGATGGCGGGGGTAAAGGTGTGGAGGCCGTCAACATACACCTATGTGCTTGGTCGGCCGACTTTTTATCATCGGCCGCCATCCTTCCTTCCTTCCCTCTTGTCCGTCGCTCTCCGTGTCGCTTCTCTCTCCCTCCCTTTCTTGTGGCATTTCGCTCCTCTCGCTACTGCACGGAAGACATACCTTACGTGCTACCTATGCCGTCGTCAGAGCGGCGCTACGACGGCCGCTGTTGTTGCATGCGCTGACGCATGCCAGGTGTACCTGCCAGCACTTATGGGTGGGTATGCTCGTGCTGTGTGTGCGCACAGGTGCTCTCTTCTCTCGACACGCATGTGGTGTCGCTGATATCTGGGAAGCCGCATCCAATTCATAAAGAACAGCATCGCCTGGAGGCGGCCACCCCACTCCATCCCGCTTTCCCACCCCCTTGTCGCCGCGCCTGCGCATACACATGCACATTCGGATCATCCAAGCATGCTGCGTAGCCCCACAAGCTTCCGTCTTCTACCTGTGCTGCTACGTGGCTATCTCGATCTCTCTCCTTTGCTGGACGGCACCGTCCAGCCTCTCACAGTCGGTGTTGCGCCCTCCCCGCGCCCCCCTTCCCGCTCCATTGGTGTAGTGGCGGACATACCCCACGTCACACCCAGGCTCACAAACCATTATCATCGACGCGACGCCCAGTGAAGACGATACTCGCTGCCGTTCGGCTTACACTCAGCAGTGCCTCTCACGGGACAGATAGGAACGACACCCTTCTCCTTACCCACCGCCCAGCGCCATGCCCCCGTCGCACGTCCGCAAGGAGGAGGCGGAGCTCCGCCATATCGCGAAGCAGGCTCGGCTTGCACGCAAGGAGGTGCAGCAGCGCGAGCGGAAGCAGCGCCAGCGTGAGCGGCGCGCGGCCGCCAAGAACGGTGAGGCATCTACTGCTGCTCAGCAGACCGCTGCGTCTTCGGCAATGAGAAAGCGAGGGGCAATCATTCTTCCAGATGAGGTCCAGGAGCTGCGCCAGCGGCTCATGGGCGACGACGCCGCCAGCTCTGCGTCTGCGGCCAACTCTCCCGAGAGAAAGACGAAAAAGGCGGCAGCAAGGAAGGCCGCCCGCTCTCCCGCGAAGAAGTCCGCAGCCGCTGCCGGGGACAGCAACCACAGCGCCGCCTCCTCCTCCTCCTCCACACTAGTTCCCACGTATCACCAGGAGGTGCACTTCAAGAAGAAGATGTTCTTTGTGGATGTGGTTCTGCACCACGTCCCGCATCAGAAGATCGACATCAGTGAGACGAACACGAATCAGCTGGTGGTCGACACGTGCAGCCACACGAAGAAGTACCGCCTTGTGCTGCCGTACCCGAAGGGCATGCTGTGCGACGCTGCGGCGGCCACGTACGAGTTCGAGAACGGCATCCTGCAGTGCCGCCTTCCCATCATGGATGGCGCCATCCCGGCCAGTCTCGAGGCAGAGAACGAGAGGATGATCGAAAAGATGCGTCAGCAGAAGGCGCTGCGCTTCCGCGTGACGCGGGATGGCGACTTGACGGTGCGCACGCGCCAGGCGCTGCTGACGCAAACGCCCGCCGTCCAGGCTGCGCTGCCAGAGGCGAAGAAGGCGGCAGCAGCACAGCGCGGTGACGACACGGATAGCGACAACGAGGCCGTCAACGCCCAGGCGCGAGAGGCGAAGGGGACGAAAAAGATGGCTAGTCCCAAATCTCGGAAGCGTACTCGCGACGGCGACGAGGAGGATGGCAAGGAGACGCCGCAGCAGACCAGGTCTGTATCAGCGAAGAAAGCGAAGGGCGCGGCTGCTGCGGAGAACGCTTCGCCGAAGGAGGCTGCCGCGGCATCGAAGCCGGCCTCGAAGAAGTCGAAGCCTGAAGACTTCAAGGCTGAGCACGCCAAGGCGATGGAGGCTGCAAAGGCGGCCGCGGCCAAGGTTCACCTCTCCATGCGCGAGCGGATGAAGCTGGCCAAGGCAGTGCAGGCGAGCCGCGAGGAGCGCCTGCAGACTCGCTCCCTTCGCAAGGAGCGTAAGGAGGAGCAGAAGCAGAAGTCTTTCCACCGTGTCTTGGAGGAGCAGAAACGCCAGCTGCTGGCCCGCGCGTCGATGCAGCAACCGACGCCACGCCCCACCGCGAGGGCAAACGCGTCTGCGAAGGCGGTGCACTTCGCCGACGCGTGAGAGGACCTGCCCCTCTTCGTCTACGCGCTCTAACGGAGAAATTGTTCAGGCAGGTGTCACGCAGACGTACAGATGGGCGGCCCGGCCTGGCAGCCGTTGGGAAGGATGCCTGCTTGCTTGCAGATGGTGACAAGTCAAGGAGGAAGAGGAGGGTGGTGATGGTGGTCGTGGGGTATGAAGGGTGCCTATTCCT
Source organism: Leishmania infantum JPCM5 (assembly GCF_000002875.2). Lineage (NCBI taxonomy): Eukaryota > Euglenozoa > Kinetoplastea > Trypanosomatida > Trypanosomatidae > Leishmania > Leishmania infantum. The sequence goes on from NC_009391.2 coordinate 270,367, forward strand.
ACGAGGCAGTAATCCTCCTTGCGTTCACCTCTCACACCGCGCGCTCTCGCTCACTCGTTTCCACCCTCTCCCCCACCGATCTCCGCTTCTCTAAGACACCCGTAACATGCACGCTGATAATACTGCATCGACTAAAGGAGCGCGAAGGTGGGCGGGGTTTGCGCGACGGCACGCTTTTGAATACGCTCCCTCCCCCTATTTGGTATCTTTCTAACAGCAACGACACGGGTGGCCCTGCATAGGCTGCACCACCCCCCTATGCGCCCCTTGCCACTCCCTCGCCCCGCCTCTCCCGCCGTCGTCTTATGGTCTCGCCGCCACCATCGTCTGTGTGTCCGCCAGACGGGCGAGAGGGAGTCGTCGATGGGGATGTGGGAGGGGGTGCGGGCATGTCGCTGTTCCCAGCGTTTTCTAAGATGCATACGCACAAGGGCCCAAATCAAGCAGGGCAGGCGGCGGAAGACGCGGCACTGTCTTTTCTCGTGCTCTATCCGGGTGCGCCATCCTTTCCGCACCTGTGCGTGCATGCGGGCGGCCACCTCATCCATTGCTGCACCGCGCCTCTCGCCCCTCCCTCGCTCTCTCCCTTACGCACCCATCGACGCGGGTGCTCGTCTTTTTGCCTTCGATGCGGCGCGCACTGCGGGGCATCGACACCCGCACGCATACGCTCGCCCGCATTGCGCCTGCCGCTCATTCTGCAGTCGCAGCGGCCGACTAGTGATGTGCAGCGCGTGGGCACACACACACACACACACACACACTCGCACCTTTGAGGGCTGTCGGTGGAATGCCCACCAGGCGGGGTAAGAGGATCGTCGACGCCCGTCCGCAGTCGGTGGCGGACGGGGTGGGCAGCGTCCCTCTTTCGGTAGCATTCACCACTTCGGCTGAACAGACAACGCTGACAGCCATGCCAGCGTCGACGGCGGCCACAACTGCGACAGCAGCGGTGACGACGCGAGGCGGCCGCGCCACAGTGTCGGGTGTCGCGAAGATCGAGGTGGCGGCACCGACGAATGGGAGCAGCAGCAACGGCGCTATGTTCTCTGCAGCGGGTCACGTGAAGGTGCCGGCTGCCGTGCTGCAGCGCATTCAGCAGCTAGGACACTCTAACCCTGCAACGCAAGCGATCTGCACCGACCCCACCGCTTCTGCAACGGCGTCGACGCCAGAGGCAGCCGTTCGTGCCGGTGCGCCTGTGCCACTGCCGCCGGCGCTTTCCTCTACTCGTGGCAGCACTCGAGGTCGCGCCAGGGGTGCGAAGACGTCGAGCAGTACCGTGGAGGCGTCAACTGCATCCTCTCCACGGTCTCCGGATTTGACCACAAAGACGTCGCAGCTCCCATTTACAGCGCCAGAAGCCCTTCTTACGGCCGTCGAGGAGGTAAGCGAGGCGGTTGTTTCGGCTACGGTGGCGGCCCACAAAACGGCCAGCAGCAGCCACGCGCAGGATGACGGCAAAGAGCCCCTTCTGATGCCTAGGCAGCAGAAACCGGTGATTTTCTCGCGCCAGTGGCGTCGACAACTCTTCGCCGGCACCGCCTCGTCGTCATTGCCCTTGGCGTCCGGCAAGCCGATCGCCGGCTCTACCGTCGAGGATGTACTGCGAGGTCACGGCCAGAGCATAGGCCGGCGTGCGCGCGGGGACGTGAGGGAGAGCGACTCCGACAGCGTCGCTGACGAGGAGGGCGATGATGACGAGGAGGACGCGTCACCCTTTGGCAAGGCGAGTGTCATCAAGTTCAGCCGCACCGACGGCGGCAGCGGTGTGCCCGGTAGGCTTGCAGCGGCACCGCCGAGCGGCGACTTCGGTGATGAGGAGGACCAGCTCAGCGCTGAATCAGCATCCATGATGCAGGCTATGGCTGGCAGGGCAGTGTATGACCGTCGTAACGGTGCGGCACTGCAGTTCTCGGGGGCGCCGACACGTCGGCAGCGGCACCAGCTACGGCAGCAGGCACAGGAGGCGCGTGAGCACCACCGCGTACGGCGTCACATGGCTGGCTTCGATCCGGACTTCCTGAGTCGGCAGGAGTCTCGGTTGCAGGTGCACAGGGAGCGGGACAGCAACGAGGAGGTCGAGGACGAGGAGAGTGGCGCGCACTCTTCGGAGGGGGAGACGGACTACAGCGCATCATCCACGGCGGAGAGCGAAGCGCTCTCCTCCGTCAGCGCCGAGGGAGACGACGACGAAGCGGAGGAAGCTGAAGAGGATGGAGACGTCGATGGTGACCTGCTAGACCCCTCCGCATCTGCGCCGCACGGAGATCTCAGTGCAGCCGGTGGTGACGGATTCGGCGCTGCGGAGCGTACTGAGCACGAGCGCCAGGGGCGCGCACACGACAAGAGCGGTACGGCGGCACCGCCTGCAGTGATCGACGAGCCTGGCGACAGTGGCAGCAGCACGAGTCCGGCGGCTGCGCGTTCTCAGTTTTTCCAGTCGTTCTTTTTTGCGTGCCACGAGGACCGCATGCGCCGCAGTGACTGCCATCACACCCTCGTCGGGCTTCGCGACACCATCACCATCAAAGGACCGTGCGGCATCATCGGTTTTGGCCTTGGCGAGGTCTCTGTGAACGGCTTCTACCTTGGTCGCAAGCAACTGACCCTGTGGCACGAAGAGCACCGAGCGGTGCTGATGCCCATGAAGCGGCTCAAGACGCGGCACGCGCAGGACATGGAGCTGCCCCAGTGGCCCCGCGTGCCGGCGCCTCCCTGGCCCCCTCGAAGTTTTTCGACGGCCGCCGCTGCCGGAGAAAGCACGTCGACGGACGTTGGGGATGCTTTGGGACAGCCACTGAATCCTCTGTACTACCGCGGCGTGTGTGATGCATCACGGAGCAGGACGTCTGCGACGGTGAATGGCACTCCAGCAGCACCCGCTGCTGCCGCCGCTGCTGCTGCTGAGGCGGCAGACGAGGAGGAGGCCTTTCTGCAGTCGCTGCAGTGGAGCTGCGAGTCCGTGTTTGGGGCGGTGGACTGGGATTGGGTGGAGGCGACGGTGCAGAGTTGGCGCAATCTCTTTTCCAACCAGCTGCCACCGATCTTCTTGATTGTGCAGCCGCCCTCTTACACTCGCCGGCATGGCGACGAAGGGCCAACGCGAAGGTTCTACCTCACCCGCAAGCGCGGTCGTCAGGACGGCGCTGCTGGTGGCAAGTCAAAGGTGTGCAAGAAGGGAGGCGTGTCGCAGGACGCCGCCGCCGCGCCGTCGAGCGCGTACATGGACATTCCGTCGTTTGTCGCCCACCGCAGCGAGCCGTCCGTCGATCTCGCCCTGGTGCCGAGCATCGTGCCGTCGATCGCGGCACAGGGCTGCGGCTCTGTCATGGTGCTGGGCTCTGCGAACATTGGAAAGTCGACGCTGTGCCGATACTTGGCAAACGTCCTCCTCAGTCAGCACGGACTCTGCTACTGGCTCGACCTCGATGTCGGGCAGCCTGAGTTCGGCGTCCCGGGTCAGCTGACGCTCTCCATTGTGCGGCGTCCGCTGCTGCGTGCACACGACGCGAGCTGCGCTCAGGTTGTCGCGGCTTTCTTCATCGGCGCCAGCACAGCGGCACCATGCCCGCTGACTGCAGCGAACGCGCTGGCGGCTGTCTGCGCGCAGGCGCGAGCGGTGAGCAGAGAACATCCTGTGGTGGTGAACACGCATGGCTGGGTTCTGCAGACGGGACGGCGTGTCTCTGTCGAGGCACTGCGGCGTCTGCGACCACGCCAGGTGATTCACTTGCACAAGGCACGGGAGGAGTTGTGGGTGCGGGACACGGCAGCCTTGCTGGATCCGCGCAACGGGCTGAACGCCGAGGTGGTGCAGCGCCGCTTCCTTGTTCGTCACAGCACTGCCAGCTCTCCGGCCGCTGCTGCTGCTGCTGCTGCTGGTGAGAACAATGGTGGTCCTGCCGCATGCTCGAAGAAGAACAGGATCAAGGCTGCGCCTCTCAGTAGCTCGACGCCGTCGGTGGCCTTGCTCTGTCGTCTCCCGTATCCGCACGCTCGTGAGGATGCTGTCCAGCTGCCTGCGCCCACAGACCGCGAGTCGCCGGTTTCGTCCCTCACGACCACGAGCGCGTACAGGTGGCGTGGCCAGGTGCACTCGGTTCGCGTGGAGCGCGAGGAGACGTACTCGTCGATAGCACGCATCAAGGCGACGAAGGGCAACCGTGGACGGCAACAGCGGTGGGAGACGTACTTTTCGGCCCTGCTCCGCCATTACACCGGCAGCACCGCCGCTGGCGCGAAGGCGGCGAGTGGCGACTTAAACGCGGGGGAGGAGGAGCCCGAGACGACCCTCCTCGAGGCGCCGCTCTCGGCACTGCACTCGATCGTGCTGGCCGAGCGTGATGAGAAGCTCGGCGATGTTTGCCTGGTGGAACCCACACTGTCCTCCTCGTCCTCCGAAGAAGCGAAATCCCATGCCACCGCCGCTGCTGCTGCTGCTGAGCGCCGGCGAAGCCGCCAAACGCACGCGGAGTTGGCAGCGGCGTTGGAGCACGCGGTAGTCGCCGTCCTCTTCCACGCTCAACCCTCCGCTGTGGCGGCACACGGCCAGACGAACGGCGGCGAAAGGTGCGGCGTCGTGCGCAGTCTTGCCTCCCTCCAAAACGGGTTTCCCGTGTCGTGCTACGGTGTTGTGGAGAGCGGCGAGCGGGAGCTCCTGCATGGCGTCGAGGCGGCACAGCGGGAGAAGGATGCGAGCTCGTCGTGGAGCAGTTCCGCCTCAGTCGGTTGGATTCGAATCCGCGTGCCGCTGCGACCAAGCGTCGTCGCAGCGATGCTCTCTAACCCCGAGCGCGGGCCTGCGGCTGCGGCCGCCAAGTGGTGCACCCGCGTTTCCATCGCCTATAGTGCCGCCTTGCGTAGCGAGACCGCCTTTGTCGATGCCTGGCGGTGACACGCTCTCTTCACTGACTCTACCCCCGCCCCGATCGTGAACTCGCCCCTCTCTTCTTCTTCGCCCCCTCCCCACCCGTGGTCTCTCTCTCTCGCCGACGTGCGTGCGTGCGTGCGGAGGGGGGGCGTCTGCCACGATGAGGGGAGGGGTGCGGCTGAGTGACGCAGTGGCAGTGCACACACATGCATATATATATACATATATGCGTACGTATAAAGGCTAATGGATGGACAGGTAACTACGTAACATATACATATATACACATACAAGCATATATGCATGGATTCTTATCCACGTGCACACCGCGGGGCGAAGAGGAAGCGCCCACTCGGTGTGATTTGCGGGTAGTGGAGGGAAGAGGCGAATGCTTGGGGGCCTGTGCGGTGACTCCAGCGTGGCTGGACCCTCCAAGGCGCTCTGCAGAGGTAATCAGGCGTGTCGAGAGGGGTGTGCAAGCATTTGCGTATGTGTGTGTCAGAGCACACGCTTCTCTCACCGCTGTGTCTCCCTCGTCTGCTTGAAAAAGTAACAGAAGTCCGTCCGACACCTTCAACCAGATCACTCTGCGTGTGCGGGTGCGTATGGCTTCTCTGCTACCCTCGCTCTCACGCGCACTCACACATTCAGCTACACGTACGTATATACGTGCGTTTACGTCCATACCCGTCTTAATGCTACCCCCAAGCGCCCTCCTATCTTCATGTTGCACAGGCTTCTGCACTTGCATCGCATCTCCTGTGTCTCTTCTCCCCTCCCCCTCGCCCACCCACGCATTGAGGTGGATCTTTCTGGAGGTTACGGCCATTGCAGCAGCCAAATACACAACATCAAGGGCACGCCGCAGCATCCCTTCGCTCTGCTCTCTTCCTCCTCCTCACTTATACTTCACGATTACCACCTACACACACACACACACACACACACACACACACACAGCCTATTCACAGACCCACGCACGTCCTTCTCTTCACCCCACGTGTGCAGTGGGGTTCTCTTTTATCATTCTTATGCAGCTGAAGTGCTCTCCGTGCTTACTGCGAGCAGTCCACGAAGATCAGAAGACCCCTTCCTTTCCCTCGCATATATTTTTCAGTCGGTGTGTGGGCTTGTGCGGCGTTGCCATGGGCATCGGTAGCGTCTCGCGTCGCGGGTGTCGCGGCAGTCAGCTGCGGTGCAGTCTTCTCTGTAGCATTGCGGCTGCCGTCGCGGTGCTTGCCATACTCGCAAGCGTCGCCACACAACCCGTTCTGGCTGAGGCGGAGGATGATGCGTCATGGCAGCCGATGGACGCCCGCGGCAGAGAAACGATTGGTTCGATGGCCCATGCGCCCGCGGCACATGTAGACGCATCGCGTGCCCCAGCCACGGATGACTCGCTTACGCCGGCCGGCTCTGTGCTGCACCGCGACGACGCAGCGTTGGGGGCACCAGAGCCCACGAGCAACCGGCAGGAGCGTTGCGAAGAAGCTGCAGGGCACTCTGCTGAGCTGTGCACGGACACGGTATCAGCAGATAGGGCTGCAGAGAGCGACAGTGTGTCGAGCTCTGCTCCTCGCCTCCCATCAGAGGCCTTGACGGACGAGTCTGTCGTGGTGGAGCGCCACTGGTCTGAGCCGCCGCCGCAACAGGGTGTGCCGAGCCAAGCACCGCCGCACGGTGCCCAGTACAGCGGCGAAGGAAGAGGTTGGCATCTTGAGCAGCAGCAGCAGCAGGCAAGAGAGCCGACGGACACTATGTCGTCAGCTATTTCCACAGACGGCACGGGTGCCCTGTGCGCGGATGACGCACCTGCTGCAGCTCCGGCTAAAAAGCCCGCCACTGCTTCCAGCAGCGATGTCGGTGTAACCGCTGCTTCTGCTAATGCGATGCCGGAGCTGAGAGCTTCTCCTCCTACACCGCCGCCCGAGGACCTTGCTACACCAGCGCAGTTAGATGAGCCGCCCGCGTTCGATGAGGCCGCCGCTTCCACCCTTGCATGGGAGGAACGGGGCTCACTGGCATCACAGCAACCACCGGCGGAGGTGCAGGAAACATACGACGTGCCTCAGCAGTCAGCGGGCGAGGCCTCGGATAGCGCCGCCGGAGGGACTGAGGCCTGGGAGGCTCACCCAAGCACCATGCCAGACCGCGCAAGTGACGCCGCTCAGGCGGAGAACCAGACGCCCTTGCAGGGGAATAGCCGGGAGCCGCACGAACACCAGCAGGCCACCTCTCTCCACTGTGACGCGCACACCACTGTACAATGCAAGCCTGCGTGTGAGGCGGGGGAGGGACAGCATGGGGCTGCCGCGGAGGCCGCGCAGCAGGAAGCCTCGTCAACATCCACAGCCGAAACAACGCCCGCTTCGCTGGAAGCGCCGACGACGTGGTGCACCTCTGAAGGGCCGCAGCAGACATGGGCAGCTCAAGCTCACGAGGGAATGGAGGGCAAGGTGCCATCGGACAGCGCTTCTGTCCCGGAGGCGCAGGAGCAACCAGCACCGGGGCACCATAGAATGCACCAGCAGCGGACCGGAGGCGGAGAGGCTGGGGGCGATGGTGCCAAACATAGTGCGGGTGACACTACGGCTGATGATGAGGCTCTCGGCGGCACTGCGGGTGCCTCGGTGGAGGAGGTGCGGCCCACAGAGGCGCCACCGCCTGAAGCGGAGGAGTCGACTGCAGAGGAGCACGCAAGTGCGGCGGAGCCTGCCACGTACGCGGCGACTGCGGAGGCGTCCGAGACGGGATGCTCTGTAGCGCCGTGCACCGACGACTCTCCGTCTCACGTCGTGAAAGCGGCGGCCGTTGTCACCAAGCAGGCACTTGCCGAGCGGCGCGCGAACGGCGACGGCCAAGGCGGCAGTGATGTGCCGATGACCTCTGAAGAAAACGGTGAAGCTGCGGCCTATGCGCAGCCGACAGACGGCCAGACCGAACGCG
>NC_009391.2:278286-296056 GCF_000002875.2 Leishmania infantum JPCM5
GGGGTTCACTGGTGCAAGGAGACCGTTCATGCCGCGCAAAGTGGAGTCCTTTAGAGAGCCGTAAAAGCCGTTTTCTCTCTGATAACTGAGCTCCGAGAAAACGCATGACAGCCAGTTTTGCCTCTTGTTTGCCAGAGCCGCATGTGCACCAATGCGCGACGCGGCGTGATAGATCAACAGCGACGCGTCAATTACGAGTTCNCCGTCGCTGCAGACGGGGGCAAGCGACAAAACAAAGACCTCGCGGTGATCAGACAGCATTGACGGATCTTTCAAGGTGCCTGGGGTCAACACCTCGACCAGTTCACGCGGAACAACCTTCATCTTCGCTGCTTGCGCCTCACTCTCGGTCTCTTTCATCTGCTCAACACGGCCCACCTTGTACCCGCGATACACAAAAAGTCGAGCCCACTCATTGTAGCTTTGTTCGGGAACGCCAGCCAACCTCATTTTGCCGCGATTAGATGTGTCCAAGACCATTTTCAGGCCGAATTCTCTATTGGCAATCACAGCATCGTAGTCGTATAGCTCGTAGAATTTGCCCTTCTGTAGCGCCGTGCACCGACGACTCTCCGTCTCACGTCGTGAAAGCGGCGGCCGTTGTCACCAAGCAGGCACTTGCCGAGCGGCGCGCGAACGGCGACGGCCAAGGCGGCAGTGATGTGCCGATGACCTCTGAAGAAAACGGTGAAGCTGCGGCCTATGCGCAGCCGACAGACGGCCAGACCGAACGCGGCGACGTCACTCCTGCAGCAGATGTCGACACTATCAGTCATGAGGAGGGGGCGATGAAGTCGGAGGAGGCGGTCACCCAGTTTTGGGAGGGGCCAGATGACACTGCGGCTGCTACGGCTGAGATTGCCTTTAAGGGGGAGGCAGAGGACGCTGTCAGCGGGGCTGCCGTTGATCTGGACGAGGTCGATGGTGATGGGCTGAAAAAGGATGAGGAGCAGCCTGTATCCTCTTCAACAGCCTCTGCCACGATCAGCGCGCCCAGTAGCAGCACCGCCGCGCGGTATCATCGTTACGAACACGATGTGCTGCACCCTCCATCCCCACCCCCGTCGCGACTCGCGCTGTCCTACCTCTACTACCACGCGCTGGAGGCGCTCTATGTGAACGAGAACGTCACACTTTTCGTGCAGCGCGCCCGTGATGTGGCGCCGTACGGACATGCTCGGCTGAACTGGCTTCTCGGTGTGCTGCACGCCTACGGCATCGGCGTCCCTCGCAGCGAGCGAGATGCGCTCATGTACTACTCCTTTGCTGCCATGGAGGCTGTCCCTGAGGCACATATGGCGCTCGGGTACCGCTACAAGCTCGGCCTCGGTGTCGTGGCGAGCTGCGAGAGCGCGCTGGCGCACTATCGCGAGGCGGCGGACGCGGTGGCTATGACGTACGATGGAACTGCCGCTGCCTCGGGCGGTGGCGCGGAACCGATGACCGCTGGAGCGAAGACGGTTGGCAGCGGCAAGGGCGGCCGCAGCGGGTCGATGTCCTTTTTCGCCTACCGCGACGACGCCGCCGTGTCTGACATGCGCAAGCAGCGCCGGCTGGATTTGATTAGCCTCAAGTATCAGGCTGACATTGGCAACGTGGATGCGCTGCTCACACTAGGGTACTTGCTCCTCAAGGGTGACTATCAGGTGGTGCGCGATGGCCGTCGCGCCGCCGCCTACTTTCAGACCGCAGCTGGAAAGGGTAGCGCACGAGCGCATGGAGCGCTGGGCCAGCTGTACATGGCCGGCGATCCGTCCATCAGCCCACCGCTGCTGCCCGACCTGCGGCGGGCCCTCCACCACTTCCGCCTTGGCGCTCTGCAGAACGATGCGCTGTCCCTGAATGGGATGGGCTTCCTCCACGCTGTAGGGTACCTCTATCAAGACAAGCAGCACAGCGCGACCGGCGCCGACAGCAACGGCGAGGCTGCGGCGCCGCCGTCGAACGGGCCGCCGGACTTCGCGACGGCGGCGCAGTACTTCTACCGCAGCCACTGCGCTGAGGGTCTGTACAACCTCGGGGTCCTTTTCCTGCACGGTCGCGGAGTGGCGCCAGACAAGAAGCAAGCACGTCGCCTCTTCGAAAGGGCGGCGAAGCAAGGTAGCGTGCTCGCGCAGTGGCAGCTAGCGAACATGCTGAGCGAGGCCACCGAGGATGGTGGCGCCTTACCGGCGGCAGAGTGCGAGCGGGCACTGGCGCTGTACCAGCGCACCGCGTCCTTTGGCACTTGGCAGCACCGCGCGCCAGGCAACCGCCACTCGGGTGGTAGAGCCGGCGTCGGCGCTGACAATGCAGATCTGCAGCGACAACCGCAGCGTCATGGCCAGGTGAAAGGGAAGATGGGTGCCGACGGAGACCGTGACGCACGGCTGTTGGAGGCGACGAGGTCCAAGCGCGTGCCATCGCATGATGGCAGCGGAAGCGAGGACGATGGGGACGGTGCCAACGACGGCGATGCTACGGACAGTCTTTACGGCTTTGTGCGGCCGCGATCGGAGGCTGAGTATCAAGTGCTGCTCGCCGGCATCCTTGACCGCCTGCACGCTGTGGAGGAGTCGCTGCTGTCGTCCGACGAGGATGAAGGCCCGACCACTACGTCATTGGCTTCCTTCGTTGAGCTGCTCAGCCTGGCGGAGACCGGCGACGCGGCCGCTTCCTGGTTGGCCGTCCAGTACGTGGACGACTACCTTGAGGTGGCGGACACGCCACTGCCACATGGTAGGCACGCCAGTAAGAGCGGTGCGGTCCCTCTTTTCTGGCCTTTGACCGCTGCTCCAGGACGGACGCCGCAGTACCTCTCCGGCGAGGCGGCCGCCAGTGAGCTGCTCTACCATCTGCTGCAGCGCACTGTGCTGCATCACACACACACGCATACCACACTCGGGGCTGCATATCTGCGCCTTGGCAACTTCTACTACTATGGCGAGTCCCCACAGTACGGGGTGGACATGGAGCGTGCACTGGCGTACTACCGCATCGCTGGCGATCACCATCACAACGCGCAGGCACTCTTCAATGTGGGCTTCATGTATCAGCTGGGTCTGCACAAGGCCCCTCGCGCAACGCGGGTGGTGCAGGGCATGTCTGCGCAGGAGTTGATGGAGCGTCCTGAAGTGCTGCGGCACTACACCAACGCTCCGGTAGGGGCCGAGTGGAAGGTGCATTCGAACCCGCCCGAGTATCTGCGGACATCGCCGGCCTTCCACCTCACTCTCAAGGCCGCCGCAAACGCGTGGAACCGCGCCAGCGCAGACCCGATGGCGCGAGGCGTCGACGTGTACCTCGCGTGGAAGTACTACACGGCTTCGCTTAGGCAAGAGGAGCGGGGCTCGATGGCGGTGCAGTTCGCCTTGGCGGTGCTCAACGTGCAGTGGTCTCTGCGACACTTCGGCATTTCTCGGCTGCTGCCGCAGTTGGGGTCGTCTGCGTCGCCTGCTGGTTCACCCTCGGCTTCTGCCCACTCGGCATCCTCCATGGCGGAGGCAGGGGCTGATGAAGTTGACGACACGCTATGGACCGGTGCGGGGGGCGCGCATCGGGCTCATCAGGGCAAGCGCGACGTCCTTCACGGGCCACTGGGCACGCTGACCACCACGATTCAAGTGATGTGGAACCGCCTCATGGAGAACGCCGTGGACGCTTCGGGGACGATGCTCTCATGGTACAAGCCGTTGGAGGATGCGGTGCTGTACGGCGCCATTTCCGTGGTTGTCGTCGGACTTCTTGTTCGACATCACGTGGCATAGCAGCGTCCTTCTCTGCGTATGCGTGCGTTGCTGATGGATGTGTGTGCGTGTGTGTCTGTGTGGTGGGAGCCGGCGGGGTGGCGGTGAAGACGCTGACGAAACTTACCGGGCGCCCAAGGACTTGATCTTTCGCTGCCACTACACCTCCCCGAGCCCTCGTGCCCCGCTCTTTCTCTCTCCCCGCGCATCGCGCTGCTTGGGCTTCTCTGCTGTTCAGGTGAAGGGCCGCTTCTCCTTTTTCACCTTCCGCTCAACTCGATCAACCGGGCACATACACATGCAGTGCCATTCACGGATACGAAAAAGAAGGGAGGGCAAAGTACTCGGGTCCTGATCGCCGGCTGCACGATAGCCGGCGTGTGTGCCTGTGCGTGTGCCCGTACACGGCCAAGAGGGCACTCCCCTGCTAACACCAATCAGCCCCCTCCCCCTCTTCCTTTGTGTGCGCGGGCATGTGTCAGCAGTTCTCGATTCGCAACGCACACACAACACGCCCGCCAGCAACGAAGCAGACGGCCAACGAGTACTCACACATCGAGTCTTTCTGTGTTTGTTCCCCCTCCCTGTTTTGTGGAGCGACATGCACCCACGCACGACTTTACGCACGTCCACGGCCGCCGGCCTGCGTCTCACACACACACACACATTGCTCTGTGTGTGTGTTGGTGTCTACCTCGGGTGTTTGGGACCCTCCACGGTTCGCATCAGTCACTATCGTTGTCCTCCCTTTCTCCCCACGAATCGCTGAGCAACAAACCAACAAACCAGCATAGACTTGCGCACGGAGACCTCCTCCTCTCTCACGGAGAGAGCACACACGCCGAACACACACGCGCCCCATCGCAGACGGCCACGAGGACACGAACGAGACGACGGTGATTTCTCTCGCTGTTTTCACCTCCTCTGCTTCTTCCTTTTCTTTCGCTGCTCCTCCATCGCCGTGCGCCGCCCACGCCGCATCTCGTTGGCCCCCCCCCCTTACGCGCGCTCTTCTTTGCTGTCTTGCTTCACGAGTCACTTAACCGCAATACATGCACACATACACGCGCTGGCGCAAGCACCCGTCACACCCTTACCGACGCACCCCATCCACGCCTCGCAGCGACACCTTCGCGTACGTGTGCCGTTCTCTTCCTCTTTGCTTTCTCTTGCTCGCTCGCCTACGTTGTGTGTGTCTCGACGTCTTGCCTCTTCTTGTGGCTCTCAGGCTTCACAGATCGTTGTCTTCGTCTCTCTTTCCGTCCCTCTACCTCGAACCCGCGCTTCCGTGGTGCACACACGCACACACACACACACACACACGCTCACGCGCTGCGCATCATTTGTCGGATAACACATCTGTGCTGCGTCATCATGCTGCGCTGGACCTCGCGCTACTTGTGTGCCTCCGCTGCTGCGGCTGCGGGGTCTGAGGTGCACCGCGACGTCGAGGAGTTTGCCGTTGTCATTGTCGGCGGTGGCCCTTCGGGACTCTCCGCTGCCATTCGGCTGAAGCAGCTCGCCGGGGACCAGAGGGACTCTTTCCGCGTCGGCCTCGTCGAAAAGGGCAGCGAGATCGGCGCCCACACGCTCTCCGGCGCCTGTGTGGAGCCTCACGGGTTGGATGAGCTGCTGCCTGGGTGGCGTGAGCAGGAGGGATCCATTCTTTCCAGCATGACACCCGTCACGTCTGACGCTTTCCATGTGCTGACAGGGCCGTCACGAAGCGTGAAGGTGCCGTGGCTGCCCTCGACGCTGCACAATCGCGGTAACTACATCACGTCTCTCGGTGGCATGTGCAAGTGGCTTGGCGAGCAGGCCGAGGCGCTCGGGGTGGAGATCTACCCTGGCTTTGCGGCGGCGGACGTCGTCGTTGACGAGGCGACCGGCGCCGTGACGGGGGTGCAGCTGAATGACAGGGGCGTCGACAAGAATGGCAGGAGGACGGCGCAGTACGAGCCCGGCATGATCTTCCGCGCAAAGCAGACCATCTTCGCCGAGGGCTGCCGCGGATCCTGCACCAAACAGTTGGAGAAGCGCTTTGGGCTGCGCGCCGCCGACAACCCGCAGACGTTCGGGCTCGGCATCAAGGAGGTGTGGGAGGTGCCCAAGGAGCGGCACCACCCAGGCACCGTCATGCACACGGTGGGGTGGCCGACGACGGACAAGGGGCACGACAATACCTACGGCGGCGCCTTCCTCTACCACTACGGCGACGGCCTCATTTCGTGCGGCTACGTGGTGGGCCTCGACTACTCGAACCCGTACTGCCGGCCGTACATGGAGATGCAGAAGTGGAAGACGCATGATCTCATCCGAGGGCAGCTGGAGGGTGGCCGACCGATCCTGTACGGTGCGCGCACGTTGGTCGAGGGCGGCTTCAGCGCGCTGCCGAAGCTGCACTTCCCCGGCGGCGTGCTGGCGGGGGACTGTGCTGGTTTCTTGAACCTTCCAAAGATCAAGGGCACGCACACGGCCATGAAGTCTGGCATGCTCGCTGCCGAGGCCGTCTACGAGGACGCCTTCAAGGGCGGCAAGGAGGAGGCGACCAGCGGCGTGGAATGCAAGAGCTACGACGACTGCTTCCGTAGCAGCTGGCTGTACAAGGAGCTCTACACGGTGCGCAACGTGCGGCAGAGCTTCCACAAGAGCTTCAAGTGGGGCATGCTCTACACCGGCATTACCTCACTCCTGCTGCACGGCCGCGAGCCGTGGACGCTGAAGCACACCACACCAGACAACTTGTCGCTGAAACCGGCGAAGGAATGCGTGGAGATCAAGTACCCGAAGCCTGACGGTACGCTCACCTTCGACCTACTCACTAACCACAGCCGTAGCGGAACGGCCCACAATGCTGACCAGCCATGCCATCTGCGCCTGAAGGACTCCAAGGTTGCGGAGGAGGTGAATCTGAAGACTTATGCCGGGCCGGAGGCGCGCTTCTGCCCAGCCGGTGTATACGAGTTCGTCAACGACAAGCTGGTGATTAACGCGCAGAATTGCCTCCACTGCAAGGCGTGCGACATAAAGGACCCGACGCAGAATATCAACTGGACGGTGCCCGAGGGCGGCGGTGGCCCCAACTACCAGGGCCAGATGTAAAGCCCCTCCCGCCTTTACTGCCTCCCCCTCCACACCCGTATTTGGTATCGCAGCACCCCCTCCCTTTTTCTCGCTGTGCGTGCGTATGCCTGCGAGCATCCCATCTTTCCCCTCCCTTCCTCTGCGTCGCCGTCGCCTCTCTGTCCCTCAAAGTGCTTGCAAGTTTTTTTTTTTATCAGGCTCGTCTCTGCTCGCGTTGCCGTGCGCATGTATGAGCGGGTGCGCGCCTGCTCCCTTCTTGCTCTCTCCTCCTTCGCTCTGCTTCGTTGACCCTCTCCCGCTCTTCCCACTCTCCCTGCTTACCACCGCTCTTCTTACGTGGCAGTGGCGATCGTCGTGATGACGTTTAGAAGGAGCGCTGGAGAAAGTTGGAGCCGATAATCTCATCGGCTACACACTGCTTTCCTAGCGGTCGGCGACAGAGGTATGCATGGAGGGTGTGCGGCTCTTGAGGTGGTGGTGAGGGGCGGGTGCTGAGAAGAGCGAGGTGGGCCTGAGCCAGTAAAGAGAAGGCGGTGGTTCCCTGGTGTAAACCGTTGACGACGCTGTGCCGACCGCAGCGGTGTGTGTGCCGGCGTATGCGGGCACGTATGTATGTGTGCGCTTGTGAACGGGACGGTTGAACGCGCGCACGCGCTCTCCCTCCCCGCCCCTCCCTCATTTAAGTTTCTTGGACGCCTCTGCAGGTCATCACATAGTGCGTCTCCGCGTGTGTCTGTGCGTCTCCGCATCTCCCCGCTTTTCTCTCTATCTCTTCCCGTTCTCGTTTCGTGGTTTCAGAGAACCGGAGCAGCGAGGGCGAGATAAGAGAGAGGGGCGCTGTCTCAGCAAGAGATCCCCAAGCAAGGGGAAGAGAAATACCAAAACCTAACTGATGCGCGCACGCAGCGGGGCGGCCGCAGTGGTTGTGGGCCTCCGGTACCGACAAGGATTGCCATGCGTGTTTGTCTGTGCGGCATGCTTTCTGTAGCTTATTCTTTGGACTTGTGTGCCGCGTGCCGTGTCAGCGCACTCCCGTCTGGGTCTTCCCACCTCCCTCCGTCCCAGGCAAGGGGTGCCAGAAGGTGTGCGCGCACACATTGAGGTGCATAATCGCATCCAGCCCCTCGCCCTCCCTCCTCTGACCTTCGTCTCCCTTTTCTCCTCCTTTCGGTGCTCATCTTGCGTCCCAAATCGGACATGCGCCATGCCGCATGCGCAGAGCGTGTGCGTGTGTGCCTACTAGCCTGCTCCCCGCCACCGCCACCGCCACTGCCGATCGAAACATAAAAGCGAAACGAAAGAGGTGGTGGACATCGACGCCGGCCAATCACGAGCAACGCGATAACGCACCTGATCGCACACGCGCACGACAAGATGCTGAACTGCTTCTTTGGCGCTGAGCTGAAGCCGGACGGGGTCCCGATAAGCTTCACCATTCCAAAGGGGACGACGCTCGTCATCACGCAGTGCGCTGTCACGAGTGTGGTGCCGCCACAGCAGTCGACGGACGCCGGCGCGTCTTCGTCTCCAGCAGTGGCAGCCAAGGCGTACAGCCCTGTTACACTGTGCGTGCAGGGTCACGGCCTGCCCACTCGCTTCGCCGTCTGCTCTTTGTCCCCGGCGCAGCATATCACGTACTGCCCCTTGCAGCTTCTCTTCTCTAAGCCGGTGTCGTTTGTGCTCGTGCCGCAGACGGGGTCTACGGCTGCTGCTGGTGCGTCGTCGTCACCCTCGCCAGCTCCGCATCCAGGTAAGAAGACGAGGCGGAATCAGAAGCACAACAAAACCGCAGCAGGTGCTCATGGTGCTGGCGCAGAAGCCACCGCTGCCTACCCGACGGTGCACCTGACCGGCTACTATGAGCGTGCCGCAGACGAGGACGAGGAAGATGGCAGCATGGCCATGGACGCCATGGAGTCGAGTGATGACGGGGAGAACGACGACCTCTCCGATGACGAGTAATCGAAAAGAGAAAAAGCAAAAAAAAACGAGTTGCTGTAGAGGCGGAGGCGGAAAGGGCGCCTTTCCGTTTGTGCGCCGCGAGTTGAACGCGTAACAGATGATCCACATAAAGACCCGTGAACCAGAGCAAGCACCCGCACACAACATGAGATCATGGAGGAACCTCCATCGCTAGGCAAATGTGTTTCACGTGCAGCATGCCGCCGTTGGCTTCCTGGTCTGTTGGGAGACTGCGAGGTGGAGGACGAAATCCGAAGGAGACGGCGATGCCGAAATATGCAAACACACGCATGTGTGCACGTGCGATGAGGCGTACGTGAGGTTATCGGGTGATGGCGCAGTTGATGAAGGAAGCAAATCTAAGAGTCACAGGGCAACCAACGCGAGTCACTTACCCCCCATATCCACCCACACATGCACATACATGTACGCATGCGCAGCTTCTATGCTGCGGATCCGCACAGCTGCTTCCATTTTTTTTCTCAAGCCGCGAGTGGTGGCGTCAGCTCTGTGTGTGCGTGCGTGCGCGCACGCATCCTTCTCTCTTGGCTTCATCTTCGGTATCTCGCCAAGCAACCACCCAGTCGCCATACACCTTCTCTTGTGCACTGCTCGGTTCATCTCTCTTCACTCACCTTTCGTATTCTGCCCACCTGAACGTCGCGCATCTCTTCAGGTGTTGGTGGCGTTGGTTGTCTGCGTGAGCTTCGCAAGAACCGAGAGACCTTCCCTCCTTGTGTATCCCTCACTCGTACATCACCGTTCATCTGCCTGCGGGCACCGTCTTTCACGCTAGATTCGGCTCTCTCTGTGGCAGATGAAGCCGATCGCGTTGGGCTTCCAGATTCCGTCGCTGCGAGACTCGTGTGAGGCGTCCGCGGCCGTGTGGACGCTGGCGGTTCCTTACCCGATTGGCAAGTCCACCTTGCAGATCAGTGGCATTCACGCGCGACTTGAGCCTGTGAAAACGTCCGCTTGCAAGAGCAACGGCGCCGTCAAACATGGGCAGCAGCAGCAGCACACAAAGAGCGTGCCGTCATCTCTGCTTCTTGGCGATGCACTGACGGCTGATATCGTTGTGCACGCGCACGTTCGTGGCGAGCTGAGCAGCGCGCCGCGGTCGTACGTCGTCGCTGTGATTCCGCTGCGGTTTGACGGCACCGCTGGGCCTGTTCCCTCAGGTTCTGCGATCTCGTCCTCGGCCACATCCACACATGCCGCTGCTTCGACGCTGCCGTCCACGCCGTATGACAAGCGTGCTGTTAACGCGCAGGCTCGCGGGGCAGGTCGAAGTGCGTCTGCAGGCGTCTTCGCCTCCGCCTTCGCCAGGATCGACTTGCGCACGCAGATGGAGCGGGTGCGGCTGAGCTTCACCGTCGCTCCCTGCAGCAGGACCGGTGGCGCGGGCGCGGCTGCCAACCGCACGGTCGCCAACGGTGCGGCTCACGCAAACGCGGGAAAGCGGCTGCGCGAGGAGGCTGGCAAGGCCGCTGACGACTCAAAGTCCGCGGCCTTGCCAGACTGCACGATTGATGTGACGGTGGTGGGCACGGTGTCACCCATTGCGTAATCTTTAACGTGCGTGCGTGTTTCGTTCCTCGATGAAGTCGCATCAGAAGGAAAAGAAAAGGAATATGAAGATCGCGGTTGCCCTTGTGCGTATAGCTCTGTGTGCGGTGGGAGTGATGGGATGCCGGGGAGCGTGGGATGGCTTGGGCTGCTTTCCGCGTGGCGACGCTGATCTGCTCCTGCCCGTTTCTCTTTTTCTCTCTTTCTGTCCCACCTTGCCGTAGCTCTGGCGCGCGCGCGCACACACACACACATACATCAACACGGGCGCCCACAAGACAAGACGCATCACCTGCGCGGCGGCTATGTCCTTTCCCCTCACCCTGCACGGAGGAGGGACTAACAAGCCCCCTACCTCCCTCTCCCTCCATGCTTTACCGTCACCAGCGTCTCCTCTGCCACCCCCCTTTCCCCTTGCTTCCTTTCCCCTTCCTCTCCCTCTCTCCAGGTCTTTTCATCTCTGCCCCGCCCACTATTGGGCACGACTTGAGCGCGTCATCCGCGTCTGTCTTGTTTTTACGTGGCCTTTCTCCCCTCCCCGTCTGTTTATTTTTTTTCTCTCTCCCTGTGTGTGTGTGTGTGTGCTGCCGGCATCTGCTTTGGTTCTAATCTCCCCCCATCCAATCCCACCCCCCTTCTCATCCCTGCCCCCCGTTTCCTTCATCTCTTCGGGTCCCTTTCGCACGCACCACCCCGCCGCCCCGCCACCGCGAACACTTGCTTGACCCTCCCTCCCTCCCTCCTTTGCCAGGCGCGGGTGGCGGCGAGGGGGCGGCGCACCGAGACGGCCTCCCCCTCCTCTTTCTCTTTTGCTTGGTTGCTCGCTTTGGGGTGGCTGCCGTGCCGAGCGTCTGCCTGGGACCTTGCCGCACAGAGCGTCTCGCAGGCGCACAGCATCGAGGCGCGAGTGACCTCCCCCCCTCCTCCTCCTCCTGCTCCTCCACGTCCAACGACAGAACGGACGAGCGCGTGTGCGTATACCTTTGCAAGTGTAAAGCGGGGAAAAAGAAAAAACGGGTCGGATAAGGATGCCATCACCGCGAACGCATGTCGTTGACCTTGGCTGCATGCCGCGCGAGAATCTCATTGAAATCGCCAAGAAGCAGGCGAATCAGATCCGTGAGAAGAACACACGCATATCGGCCATGGAGGCGTTTATTGAAAGCCTCACCGGTACATCCGCGGAGGAGAGCCTCTCGCAGCTCCCGCACGCCAACTCGAGCACCCCTCCGCACAACTCGAGTACGGCAACACCAGCCTTCTCAGCTGAATCTGGTACTGGCACACCAGCCACCGCTTCCGCATCGCAGCTGCTTCAACTGCAGCAGACACAGGAGGAAGAGCAGCTTCAGCGCACCTTGCGTGTCTCGGAGCTGGAGGAGCAGCTGCGTGAGAGGCAGCGTGAATATGACCAACTTCAGGCGAAGGTGGACGCGTGGAAAACGAAGGTTATGGCCATCATGATAGCTGACCAGGAGCGTATCCGCGTCCTCGAAGCTCAACTGGCCGCGGCCGCGGCCACATCACACGAATCATCATCGTCTTCCGCTCCGCTCAACGCGCCTTTCGGAGTGACAGCGGCACCTTCACCTGACGCTGGCGAGTCTTATATGACTACCCAGCTTCAGCAGCTGCAGGCGCCGGTATCTGCTCCTCAGCAAGAGCTCCGCAACGTTAGGGAAGAGCCTCAACAAGCTCAGTCTCAGCTTCATGAGCAGCACCGCTCGACACTGCAGGCCTTGCTGCCGCCCGCCGCTGCCACAGTGACCACGGAAAACTTGATGAGCGCACCGCCGGCAGCGCTCAGACCGCCGCCCTCCACTCCCTCAGAAGAGTTGCCCGGCAAAACTTTGCCTCTGCCCCCCGCACCGATAACTGCAGCGGATATTCCACCTGAGGTCCTCCAGGAAGCCGTACACCTCCAGCTAGCTTCGTGGAAGGAGCAGGTCGAAACGGCCATGCTGGCGGACAAAAGCCGCATTCAGGATCTCGAGGTGCAGCTGGCGGCGCTGGGGACTGCCACCAGTGTTGACCACGCTTGTGAGGCCGAGCGCGCCGCGGAGACGGAGGCGCTGCGCGCGGAGGTGGGCCGCCTGCAGGAGGCGCTAGAGGCCGCGGAGCGCGAGCGCGATCTGGTGCAGGAGGCTGACAGGTCGGAGGTGGAGTCCTACCGCGCGGCCTTCAAGAGGCAGATCACGGAGCTGAACTGCGAAATCGATGAGCTGCGCGCCGCCGCCGCTGCGGCCAAGGAGGACCGCGGGGCTACCCTGAGCGCTTGCGCTGCCGAGCTCGCCGCGGAGACGGAGGCGCTGCGCGCGGAGGTGGGCCGCCTGCAGGAGGCGCTAGAGGCCGCGGAGCGCGATCGGGACGATGCGGCTGTCTCGATGAAGGCATTTAAGGCAAAGATGGATGAGTGGAAGGCGAAAGTGCGAAGCGTTGTGGAGAATGGTGAGCTGCAGCGTCGCGCATTGGAGGCGGAGGTGCAACGCTTGAAGGAGGACCGGGTCGCTGCTGGTGCTGGTGGTGATGCATCGTGCTCAGAGAATCGTCAGAGGAAAGATGATGACGAATCAGGTGCGGCTTCCACCTCGGTGGACCGAAAGGAGGCGTGGTCGCAGACGGATGTGGTGGCTGATGCATCGGAGGACAGTACAGCGATGAGGCCTGCCGCGGGTGCCCTTCAAGACGTTGCGGTGCAGACTTCGATCGCTACAGAAGTTCCTCTCCAAGTGGTCACGGACGTGGCTTCGGTGCCGAGCCCTGTTGCGCTGCCCGAGCTGCACCTGCAGAGCATGCAGGCCCTGTTAATGGAGTGTGAGCGCGCTGCAATGGAGAACAGGCGACTCCAACGCGTCTTTGCGCAGCTGTCCAGATTTCGAGAGGAGGTAATGAGGGAGGTTCATGCGGTTGCTGCGCCTCCCTCTGCACCCGCCTCGTGAAACATGCGTGAAAAGAGCCGTGTGTGAGTGTGTGTGTGTGTGGATGTGCGTCTGCAAAGGTGCTCCCGTGTGGGTACTGCTACTTCAGCCACCGCTTCTTCTGGTATTGGGCGGCGTGCTCACCGCCTACAGCGAGAGGGAGAGCGACCGTGAGGGAGGAAAGGAGCTTGAGGTACATGAGCGTTTACGAAGACCACATGAGAGACAAGAGGAAGCACCTGCCCGTCATACGGGCAACAAGAAGGGCATTTCGTATCTCAGAGAAGATACGGTGAAGAGATAAGACACCGTTTCGCGCGTGTAGTCGATCGAAAGTTTTGAGCGGCTCATGGGGCTTCCCCTCCTCCTCCTCTCCCTCTCCCTCTCCCTCTCTCTCCTCGCGTACACGTGTAAACACACACACACACACACACACGCGCCCCGTCTTGTGCGGTTTGCTCTCTTTGTGACTTTTCTTTTCTGCGTCTGTGCACACATATAACGCGTGTAATATTTACACACACACATATACACACACATATATATATATATATATGCATACATACATATAATACATACGAAAGAGTTGCCTTAATCTTTCCTTTTCTTTTTGTTTTCCTCTCTCCTTTCCTCTCCGTGACTCAGACGTGCCTGTGCTCAACCGCTTACCTACCCCGCGCGCGCCACGCAATCACCGCATCCACGAGGAGGCAAATATTGGGATTGCCGACACGCCCGCATTAGCACCGGTGCACACCCCAACGCAAGCGTCACGCTCCCTCTTTGCCTTTGCCCTCACCTTCCCTAATCCATTCAACTCCGCCGCTCCTTCGCGCAGCGTGTGTGTCATTGTATGCCTGTCTGTCTTTCCACTCGCTGAACTTGCTTGTGCTTGTTCCTTCCTTGCTCGGTTGCTGCAGGAGCTGTGTGCGTGCGTGCCCATCGGCAGAGACGGGTTCTCTCTTCGTTGTCACCCCTCCACCCCCATCTTCTTCTTCCCCACCTTCTCTCTCTGTCTACGACCCGCGCCTGCACCGCCGTAGCGTGTTGCTGTAGCTTCCGACCGGCTCGTCCTTTGCGAGCCTTTCTTGTGCCCGATCGACCTCCTTCCCCTTCGCTTCTTGTTTGTTTCGGGGTCTTTGTTGGGCCCTCGTCGCCGATATCTCCACCTCCTCTCTCTCTCCGCGTTGTCATCATTTAGCGTTGCACTTCTTGTCCCTCTCACAGAAACACACACACACACACACATACGCAGGTGAACTCCATCCGTGAAGGGACGCGCGTTGAGTGCCTCTCTGAGCATCCTCGAGGGTGTCTCTACTTTCTCTTCTTTCTTTTCCCTCTTCCCCACACCCAGACGAACACCTCCCTGCCGATTTCGTCCCTGTCGCGCCGTTCTGTGTTGCCCTTGCGTGCTTCGATTCTCCGCGGTCTATCTGCTCGGCGTGTCTCTGCCCAGCACCGACTGTGCTCTTCCCTTCCTCTTGTTTCTCTCTCTGCCTCCGTCACGCGCTTTTCTGCGTGCCGTCCGCCTATAACACAGACATATACATCTATGTACAAATACGTATTCTCTCTCTGTTAGCCTTTGTTTACTCGCGAGGCCGTCGACGCTGACTCTTTCGGTGTGTGTGCCGTACGGGAGCGCAGGAGACGTGACAGGCTTCTTCTCTCTAACGCACGGGAAGGCACTTACTCACCTTACAAGGCTCTTTGGGACTAAGGATGGCGCCGCTTAACGCGACCGATATCGTGGTGAACACAGAGCCACCGCAGCGTCGCATGGCTGGCGCCGCCGCGGTGCCGCCGCCCGCGCCTGGCACCTTTACCCCCGCGGAACGTGCCATCGGGGGCGAGATTCAGATGCCCTTGGAGAAGATCTTTGCCCGCGCCAACGAGGCAACGCCGATGTACGAAAAACTCGGCAAGGTAGAGGGCATCGCGAACACGCTGCACACGTCCCTGAAAAACGGCGTGGACGGCAACACCGTGGAGGCGCGCCGCGCCTTCTTTGGCAAGAACGCACTGCCCGAGGAACCGCCGCTAACCTTTTGGGAGATGTACAAGGCCTCGTGGGAGGACAGCATGATCCGCCTGCTGACGGTGGCGGCCATCGTGTCGCTCATCCTGGGCCTCACCGTGCCGGATCCCGGCGAGACGGAGGTGAACTACAAGACGGGCTGGATCGAGGGCTTTGCCATCATCTGCTCTGTTATCATCGTGACCACAGTGTCATCCGTTAACGACTATAACAAGGAGAAACGGTTCCACAAGCTGACGGAGGAGAACTCCGCGCAGCCGGTTCGCGTGCGCCGTGGCGGAAAAGATGTCACGATCGATGTGACGGAGATTGTCGTGGGCGATATCGTGAACCTGTCGCCTGGCCTTGTGGTGCCTGTGGATGGGTTCTACGTGACGGGCATGAGCGTTGTGATCGACGAGAGCAGCGTGACGGGCGAGAATGACCCGAAGAAGAAGAACGCGAACGCGCCGATCATTTTGACAGGGACTGTGGTGAACACTGCGGAGGATGCGTACATGCTTGCGTGTGCCGTGGGTGAGCGCTCGTTCGGCGGCAAGCTGCTGATGGAGTCGCGCGGCGCTGGTGCGCCTCGCCCGACGCCGCTGCAGGAGCGCCTGGACGAGCTTGCCGACCTCATCGGCCGCATCGGTCTCGGCGCTGCGATGCTACTGTTCGCCTTGCTGTCCTTGATGGAGGGGTTCCGGATGCTGCAGCACGACTCGGGAGCTTCGTGCCGCCACTTCCTCGACTACTTCCTTCTCTGTGTCGCCATCATTGTGGTGGCCGTGCCGGAGGGTCTTCCGCTGGCCGTGACGATCGCGCTTGCCTACTCTCAGAACAAGATGCATGACGACAACAACCAGGTGCGCCGCCTGCGCGCGTGCGAGACGATGGGCAACGCGACGCAGATTTGCAGCGACAAGACAGGCACGCTGACGCAGAACCTGATGAGCGTGGTGCAGGGCTACGTTGGCATGCAGCACTTTTCTGTGAAGCGTCCTGGCGACTTGCCGGAGCCGGTGCCGCTGTCTGGCATGCGCGCGACCTCGCTTCGCCAGCTCAGCGAGGGCATTGCGATCAACAGCTCGAGCGAGAAGGTTGTGAGCACGACGGACAAGGAGGGCCACACGGTCGCGCCGTACTGGCAGTGGGTGGCGGACAAGGGCAACAAGACGGACAACGCGCTGCTGGACTTTGTGGACCGCGTTGCGATGACGGAGGCGGACGCACGCGACATGGGGTCGCGGCCGCACCAGCGGATTCGCGAGGCGTGCCGGCAGCGCGGGTTCACGATCTTCCCGTTCACGAGCGACCGGAAGCGGATGAGCGCTGTTGTGCGGCAGGAGGACGGGACGCTGGTGCACCATGTGAAGGGCGGGTCTGACCGTATTCTGCCGCTGTGCGACCGGTACGTGAACGAGGCGGGCGACGAGGTGCCCATGACGGACGAGGCGCGGGCGCGCATTGCGCAGCAGGTGAAAAAGTTGGCGGACATGGCGAACCGCACCATCGGTGTCGCGTACGCGGTGCTTGGCGGCACTGAGCTTCCCGAGGATGAACCGACCGAGAGCTTGGTATGGCTGTCCCTGCTCGGCATCCAGGACCCGCTGCGACCGGAGGTGGCGGATGCCGTGATGAAGTGCCAGGCGGCGGGAGTGACGGTGCGCATGTGCACAGGTGACAACATCGATACGGCGGTGGCCATCTCACGCCAGTGCGGCATCTTCAACCGCTCTCGCGGCGATCTTGCGATGACTGGCCAGGACTTCCGCAATCTTGTGTACGACGCGTACGGCGACGACGAGCGCATGGCGAAGTTCTGGCCTGTGCTGGACCACATGACGGTGATGGCGCGCTCGCAGCCGCTGGACAAGCAGCTTCTTGTGCTGATGCTGATGACGCGCGGCGAGGTTGTCGCTGTGACCGGCGACGGCACGAACGACGCACCTGCGCTGCGCCTTGCGAACGTTGGGTTTGTGATGCGGAGCGGGACGGACATTGCGGTGAAGTCTGCGGACATTGTGCTGCTGGACGACAACTTCCGCTCTGTGCAGCGCGCCGTTGTGTGGGGCCGGTGCGTGAACGACAACATCCGCAAGTTCTTGCAGCTGCAGCTGACGGTGAACTACGTGTCCGTGGCACTGACGTTCATCGGGTCGCTCATGGCGGGCGGCCATTCCTCGCCGCTGACGACGGTGCAGCTGCTGTGGGTGAACCTGATCATGGACACACTGGCCGCCTTGGCGCTTGCGACGGAGGAGCCGAGCGAGGAGTGCCTGAAGCGGCAGCCCATTCACCGCAAGGCACCGCTGGTTTCGCGCCGCATGCACATGACGATCACGTTGATTGCTGTGTATCACCTGGCTCTCGTACTCGTGTTGCAGGCGTTCGGTTACCGGTGGTTCGGCCTGGAGCGCTACAGCCGCGAGCACAGCACAATCGTCTTCAACGTGTTTGTGTTCGGCGCCTGTTCCAGATGTCAACTCCGC
>NC_009391.2:296157-302649 GCF_000002875.2 Leishmania infantum JPCM5
CGGAGCGGGACGGACATTGCGGTGAAGTCTGCGGACATTGTGCTGCTGGACGACAACTTCCGCTCTGTGCAGCGCGCCGTTGTGTGGGGCCGGTGCGTGAACGACAACATCCGCAAGTTCTTGCAGCTGCAGCTGACGGTGAACTACGTGTCCGTGGCACTGACGTTCATCGGGTCGCTCATGGCGGGCGGCCATTCCTCGCCGCTGACGACGGTGCAGCTGCTGTGGGTGAACCTGATCATGGACACACTGGCCGCCTTGGCGCTTGCGACGGAGGAGCCGAGCGAGGAGTGCCTGAAGCGGCAGCCCATTCACCGCAAGGCACCGCTGGTTTCGCGCCGCATGCACATGACGATCACGTTGATTGCTGTGTATCACCTGGCTCTCGTACTCGTGTTGCAGGCGTTCGGTTACCGGTGGTTCGGCCTGGAGCGCTACAGCCGCGAGCACAGCACAATCGTCTTCAACGTGTTTGTGTTCGGCGCCTTGTTCCAGATGTTCAACTGCCGCAAGCTGTACGATGAGGTGGACTTCTTCGAGGGCTTTGAGCGGTCGAAGCTTTTCGTTGTCGTCATATGCTTCTGTGTGTTGTTTCAGATTATCGCCGTGCAGACGTTCGGCGACTTCATGGACGTCTGCCGCCTGCGGTTCTCGGAGTGGACGGTGTCGATCATGCTGACGTTCGCCACAATCCCGCTCGGCATGGTGTCGCGGTTGATTCCTGTCGAGGAGGCGCACTTTGAGCGCGAGTTTGACGCGGAGAACATCGACGAGGACGCAAGGCAGTTCTTGGTGAAGTTGGCGAAGGACGTAGAGCGCACCGCGGACGAGCGCGCGGGCCGGTCTGGTGAGGCGCTGAGCAAGGCGAAGCGTGCGCGTGTACTAAGCCTGTGGTACCGCGCGTACGCCGAGCATGTGGGAACGCTGCGGGTCGTCAACGCGTTCCGCCGCGCGCACTTCGATCGCGACATGACGTCGGAGTTGTCGCGCAATGTGTACCGCCAGATGGTCGAGCTCACCTCACCGAAGCCGTAAGCTCCCTGGATTTGATGCACGAGTTAAGCGGCCACAAGTCGTGCCGGTGAAGGGTTGACGTGGTGGAGGGCTTGCCACGCCGGCTGGCGATCCGACTGAAGCAGAGTCGCGCGGCTCATGTGTGTCATCCGCACCGATCAGTGCGACAGCCACTTCATCGTGCGCCCACACGATCACACATCCATTCGCACATCCGTCCACGTCATCGCCACGACGTCTTCACGTGCGCGTCGTCTCCGCTCACTCCTTGCTTCGTTCTCTTCTGAAGAGGCCGCGCTTCTCGTTGGCGCCGTATGCTACGGTGCACTTCCTTCGCTCGCTGTGTCTGTGTGCCTCGCCACGGCCCAAACAGCTGGATCAGTGGATGGCGCTGTACGGTGAAGCCTCTTGTTTGCACCTTCTCCTCCCACTAGTCTTCACAGCCGTTGTGGTCGCACCCTCCCCCTTGCCGTCTGCGTGCCGGCCCCGCGCGTGTCTCTTCTTCTGGACTCTCTTTTATTGCTGTACCTTGCGCAGTTCTATGGCGGTATGTCTCTGGCTGTCTCTGTGCGCTTGCCCGTTCGCTCGTGGCAGTGGATGCCGAGTGTTCGCCCACATCTCTTCGCGCCTTCACCGTTGCTTCCACATCCTTCGCGATAACCCACACACACACACACACACTCAGGACACGCGATCTACGTACACATATGAGCCACCGTATTCGCGGAGAGAGTGAAGGGGTTGAACGGTACGCGCAGAAGGGGGAGGTCAGGTGAGCGCAGCGCAGTAGAGGCTCTGTGTGTCCTTCCTGTGGCGCCTTTGTGGTTGTTTTGCGATTTGCTTGGCTGTTGTGCACCCCTCTTCCTATACTGTGCCTTTTCTCTCTCCCTCCCGCTCGGCGCACGAGCACGTGGTGGGTGTAGATGGCGTGTGGCGACATGGGTCGATTCATGGATGCCGTGGAAGGCACCGTGCGCTGACAGAAACGCGCCATCTTTCCTTTGGACTCGGTGTCTTCGTCTGCTTGTCTCTGCGTGAGGGGAGCACATATGTGGTAGGGCGTAAGAAGAAAGAAGCGCACACACGCACACACACACACACACACACGTGGTCTCGTCTCACGCCCATGGGAAGGCTCTGCAAAGGTGAGAGCGTACACGCAGGCAAGCCACTCCAACGGAGGCCCATGAATGCCGAGGCTCATCTCTGTTTCATGGCGAGCAGAGAAGACCCCCCTCCTCCTCCTCCCCGGAAAAAGCAAGAGGGCCATCAGCGTCGCGGTGAAGGACGGAAATGATGGGATGGGGAGGTGCAGCTTCAGCTGTTAGGGCGGCAGTGCATTAATCCAATAAGCTCCGCTCCTTTTTTTTTTTGGCCTCCCCCCTGTGCGTGTGTGCCGCAACCACCACCCCGGGTAGTAGGTGGGGTGACTGCCGTGGTGACTGCAGGGATGCCGGCACAATGAGCAGCGGCCCCGCCTCTCTGTGTCCAGTTTGTGATGCACCCGTTTATACTCTGCTTCGTGAAAGCCACCTCTATCCTCCCTCCCTCTCCCTCTATTTATCGCGCGCGCTCTCCCGTCTTTGTCGCCCTCCTGCCACGCTGCGTGTCGCCGACGGACGACAACGGGCCGACACTCACGCACACGCCAAACCCTCACCACACACGCACGAACAGCTCTCTTGTGCCCTTCGCCAGCTTGACGAGTGCCGCCCCAGTGCCGTTCAGCGAGTATACGTATACATACCACCAATACCACCACCCACCCTCCCTCCCTCTCCTCCGCTCAACCTCCGCCTCTCGCCCTCGTGCTCACTGACGCGCGCACGCACGCACGCACCCCAAAGCACAGCAAAAGACTACGGCGACCGAGAAAGCAGACAGAAATGTACGCGGGCTTTCCGAGGCTAAACGTGACGGAGGCGCAGGAAGCCGTCGACCTCGACTTCGAGCTGACCAATGAGAAGGGCTGCGTGAAGGTGACCGAGTTCCCGGTGCCGAAGGTCGTGAACTTGTCCTTTCCTGCCGTCTGCGCGCTGCTCTACAACGCCCGCACCGCGACGAGCAGCCGCAACATCTTCGGCAGCGTTATCGGTCTCCAGCTGCAGGATACCGTCGAGGTGACGGACGTCAAAACAAACCCGTCCATCGACATCGAGGAGGATGACCGCATGACCGAGGAGGAGCGGATGGAGCGGGTGCGTAAGGAGCGCAAGCTGCTGGACGCGGACAAGGCGATCTTTGAGAACATGTACAACCAGGAGAACCTCGACACGAACGTCATTGGCCAATTCGTCGTCTCCAGCGCCCGCTTCAACCCCTTCTCCACGCGCACGATGCGCAAGTTACAGGAGCTGCACCGGGAGAGCCTGCCAGCGATTCTGCTGACCTACGACCCCTTCCGCACGAGCCTGCTGGGCCGCCCGCACATCCGCGCCTACACGCCGACGGCGGCCTACTACAAGTACGACTCGCTCGTGTCCACCGAGCGCGGCTACCAGCGTCGCCGTAGCTTGGCACAGTACGCCAAGGAGAGCGGCATCACCAAGGAGGGCGTGCTCCACGAGATTCCGGTAAAGCTGGAGGTGGATGCCTTCCACAAGCTGAACCTGATGAACGTGCCGCCGACCGCGGTCGGCGACTCCTTCAAGGCCATCCAGAGTATGGCTGTGAGCAACTACATCGAGGCGCTACTTAGCTCGATCCGCAACAACACGGATCAGCTGAAGCAGAAACTCGACTACGAGGGTAACGTCAAGGACAACGGCAACGTGCCCGTCGGCCAGGATGCGGAAACGATGCTGCTCATGAAGCACGTGCGCGACCAGACGGACCACCTCGATGCGCTCTGTGATAGCGCCCTGCTCTACTCTTCGTTGCTGCGAGACCTGTAGAAGGTGTGGGTGAGGGCAAGGAATGCAGGAGAGACAGCTGCACTGTGAGGCGTCGCTGCTGACGTCATCGATCGTTTTTCGGAATGCGTATGCGTGCTGTGTACGCATGTGCATGCCGGGTGCACGCTGATATGGGCGCCTCTCTAGTCGTTGTTAAGTTACTTAAGAAGCCGGCTAGAGAAAAAGATGAGACGCGCGCTTTTGCGGTTCCCCGCGTGGGTGCGCGCCCCTTCGCTTTTTTTTTCGCTTCGTCCGCCTCGGTGACGCCTAGGACGCAGCAGCGGCAGCAGGGGGCAGGCGCGCACGCAGCAGACAGGGCGTCCGGGCCCATCCATGCGCATTGCACGCCTGTTCATGCAGCGCGCGCCGTTGGAGTAAGAGGGAGTGTTCGAGCCTACGCTTTTTTTTTGTGAACGCATGCGTATGTGCGTGTGTGTGTGTGTGTGTGCGTGTGCGTGTGCGTCTCTCTTTCTCTATGATGACTCGCTACCCTAAGCAACAAACCGCAACAGCAAGAAGTGATGCGTGCGTCCACGGGGCTGACAAGCCGGGCGGCATCGGGACTGTGGAGGATGTGATGCATGAGAAGGGCGAGGGGGGGGCACCGTGCATTTTTGGTGAGCAGACACGGCGTTGCTCCTCTTTCCATGCAGTCTCGGCGAAAGCGCGCAGCCATCTCTTTTTTTTTCTGCGTCACTGTCTCTCTGCGTGTGCGCATGCCTCGAGCATGCGTGGCGTGTGTGTGCGTGTGCTGCGCGTGCTTCTGCTGCTTCCATTGCTGTGGAATGTCTGAGGATGCCTGCGCTGGCGAGGTGAGGGGGTGGGTGGGTGGAGGCCCTGTTGCCTGCTCGCCGCGTTTCATTGCACAGCTGCCTCAGCGGAAGCGGCACCAACGCACGCACGCACACAAATACAATGACGTCTTCTTCGGCTCTGCACCCACTACAGCAACAGTCCTTTTCATTCTCTCGTCGCGTCTGCTGACTGGCTCTCTCTTACTCCACTTCGTCTGCTGTGTTACGGATTGGCGCTTGACTGCCACCATCTCCCCCCCCACCACCACAAACCCCACCAACCACCACCACCACCACCACCACCAAAGCATGCACGCAAGCACCAGAAAGAACCCATTCCCCATCCTACCCGACTCATATGTGCACCTTGTTCATGGTTCCTGTGTTCTCATCACGTTGAACGCGACACCCACGCTCCGGAAAACGTCTTCACACCGCAAAAGAGGGGGGCACGCATATCCGAAGAAAAAAACCGGACAGGAGGCAATCGAACACACGCACGCGCCCTTCGGGCCCCCTTCCCTCCCTCGCTCTTCTGCTTTTCTGCGTCCCGGCCTCCGTCTCTGCAGCAGCCGTTGCCGACCTTCTTCTGCTTTGTCTCTGCCCTTCCCACGCTCGATCCGTCTCTGTGTTTGGCGTCTCTCACGCGCCCTCCACCGGACCAGTGCCGTCGCCATCATCGACATCAGCCGCGTCTCCGTCTCTCTTTCTCTTCGCTCCTCCTCTCACAAACGGACAAGCGCCACGCGCGTGACCGCCGGAGAGGCAGAAGCAAGACGCCACCGACGACGACCACAGGCAGGCAGGTAGGCACACAAGCAACCGCACAGGACAACTTGCACACACACGTGTCACGTTCCACCCTTGCCCACTTCGCACAGAGGCACGCACGTGGGGGCACCCTTTTATGCGCGCATCAGAGATGGAGGATCATCACGCCCCGTTGCCGCTGTCAGGAGCGACAGGCACCTTTCGCTCGTACGGCACGTACACCTACGACGTTCACGAGTTTGACCGCATGCGGAAAGAGGACCTCGCCTCCTCGGTGCGCCAGCGCTTTACCAAGCGCTCCCACACGGTGATTATGGGCGGCGAGAACTTCGGTGCAGGCGTTCAAGATTCGCTCGAGGACATCTTTGCCCGCGCCAACGAGGCAACGCCGATGTACGAAAAACTCGGCAAGGTAGAGGGCATCGCGAACACGCTGCACACGTCCCTGAAAAACGGCGTGGACGGCAACACCGTGGAGGCGCGCCGCGCCTTCTTTGGCAAGAACGCACTGCCCGAGGAACCGCCGCTAACCTTTTGGGAGATGTACAAGGCCTCGTGGGAGGACAGCATGATCCGCCTGCTGACGGTGGCGGCCATCGTGTCGCTCATCCTGGGCCTCACCGTGCCGGATCCCGGCGAGACGGAGGTGAACTACAAGACGGGCTGGATCGAGGGCTTTGCCATCATCTGCTCTGTTATCATCGTGACCACAGTGTCATCCGTTAACGACTATAACAAGGAGAAACGGTTCCACAAGCTGACGGAGGAGAACTCCGCGCAGCCGGTTCGCGTGCGCCGTGGCGGAAAAGATGTCACGATCGATGTGACGGAGATTGTCGTGGGCGATATCGTGAACCTGTCGCCTGGCCTTGTGGTGCCTGTGGATGGGTTCTACGTGACGGGCATGAGCGTTGTGATCGACGAGAGCAGCGTGACGGGCGAGAATGACCCGAAGAAGAAGAACGCGAACGCGCCGATCATTTTGACAGGGACTGTGGTGAACAATGCGGAGGATGCGT
>NC_009391.2:302749-305164 GCF_000002875.2 Leishmania infantum JPCM5
CATCCTACCCGACTCATATGTGCACCTTGTTCATGGTTCCTGTGTTCTCATCACGTTGAACGCGACACCCACGCTCCGGAAAACGTCTTCACACCGCAAAAGAGGGGGGCACGCATATCCGAAGAAAAAAACCGGACAGGAGGCAATCGAACACACGCACGCGCCCTTCGGGCCCCCTTCCCTCCCTCGCTCTTCTGCTTTTCTGCGTCCCGGCCTCCGTCTCTGCAGCAGCCGTTGCCGACCTTCTTCTGCTTTGTCTCTGCCCTTCCCACGCTCGATCCGTCTCTGTGTTTGGCGTCTCTCACGCGCCCTCCACCGGACCAGTGCCGTCGCCATCATCGACATCAGCCGCGTCTCCGTCTCTCTTTCTCTTCGCTCCTCCTCTCACAAACGGACAAGCGCCACGCGCGTGACCGCCGGAGAGGCAGAAGCAAGACGCCACCGACGACGACCACAGGCAGGCAGGTAGGCACACAAGCAACCGCACAGGACAACTTGCACACACACGTGTCACGTTCCACCCTTGCCCACTTCGCACAGAGGCACGCACGTGGGGGCACCCTTTTATGCGCGCATCAGAGATGGAGGATCATCACGCCCCGTTGCCGCTGTCAGGAGCGACAGGCACCTTTCGCTCGTACGGCACGTACACCTACGACGTTCACGAGTTTGACCGCATGCGGAAAGAGGACCTCGCCTCCTCGGTGCGCCAGCGCTTTACCAAGCGCTCCCACACGGTGATTATGGGCGGCGAGAACTTCGGTGCAGGCGTTCAAGATTCGCTCGAGGACATCTTTGCCCGCGCCAACGAGGCAACGCCGATGTACGAAAAACTCGGCAAGGTAGAGGGCATCGCGAACACGCTGCACACGTCCCTGAAAAACGGCGTGGACGGCAACACCGTGGAGGCGCGCCGCGCCTTCTTTGGCAAGAACGCACTGCCCGAGGAACCGCCGCTAACCTTTTGGGAGATGTACAAGGCCTCGTGGGAGGACAGCATGATCCGCCTGCTGACGGTGGCGGCCATCGTGTCGCTCATCCTGGGCCTCACCGTGCCGGATCCCGGCGAGACGGAGGTGAACTACAAGACGGGGTGGGATCGAGGGCTTTTGCATCATCTGCTCTGTTATCATCGTGACCACAGTGTCATCCGTTACGACTATAACAAGGAGAAACGGTTCCACAGCTGACGGAGGAGAACTCCGCGCAGCCGGTTCGCGTGCGCCGTGCGGAAAAGATGTCACGATCGATGTGACGGAGATTGTCGTGGGCGATATCGTGAACCTGTCGCCTGGCCTTGTGGGTGCCTGTGGATGGGTTTCTACGTGACGGGCATGAGCGTTGTGATCGACGAGAGCAGCGTGACGGGCGAGAATGACCCGAAGAAGAAGAACGCGAACGCGCCGATCATTTTGACAGGGACTGTGGTGAACACTGCGGAGGATGCGTACATGCTTGCGTGTGCCGTGGGTGAGCGCTCGTTCGGCGGCAAGCTGCTGATGGAGTCGCGCGGCGCTGGTGCGCCTCGCCCGACGCCGCTGCAGGAGCGCCTGGACGAGCTTGCCGACCTCATCGGCCGCATCGGTCTCGGCGCTGCGATGCTACTGTTCGCCTTGCTGTCCTTGATGGAGGGGTTCCGGATGCTGCAGCACGACTCGGGAGCTTCGTGCCGCCACTTCCTCGACTACTTCCTTCTCTGTGTCGCCATCATTGTGGTGGCCGTGCCGGAGGGTCTTCCGCTGGCCGTGACGATCGCGCTTGCCTACTCTCAGAACAAGATGCATGACGACAACAACCAGGTGCGCCGCCTGCGCGCGTGCGAGACGATGGGCAACGCGACGCAGATTTGCAGCGACAAGACAGGCACGCTGACGCAGAACCTGATGAGCGTGGTGCAGGGCTACGTTGGCATGCAGCACTTTTCTGTGAAGCGTCCTGGCGACTTGCCGGAGCCGGTGCCGCTGTCTGGCATGCGCGCGACCTCGCTTCGCCAGCTCAGCGAGGGCATTGCGATCAACAGCTCGAGCGAGAAGGTTGTGAGCACGACGGACAAGGAGGGCCACACGGTCGCGCCGTACTGGCAGTGGGTGGCGGACAAGGGCAACAAGACGGACAACGCGCTGCTGGACTTTGTGGACCGCGTTGCGATGACGGAGGCGGACGCACGCGACATGGGGTCGCGGCCGCACCAGCGGATTCGCGAGGCGTGCCGGCAGCGCGGGTTCACGATCTTCCCGTTCACGAGCGACCGGAAGCGGATGAGCGCTGTTGTGCGGCAGGAGGACGGGACGCTGGTGCACCATGTGAAGGGCGGGTCTGACCGTATTCTGCCGCTGTGCGACCGGTACGTGAACGAGGCGGGCGACGAGGTGCCCATGACGGACGAGGCGCGGGCGCGCATGCGCAGCAGTGAAA